>NW_027190361.1:0-41867 GCF_040958095.1 Procambarus clarkii | reverse complement strand
CAGTGACGGGTCTGGTGGGAGGGTATTATGCCAGTGACGGGTCTGGTGGAGGGTATTATGTCAGTGACGGGTCTGGTGGAGGGTATTATGTCAGTGACGGGTCTGGTGGAGGGTATTATGTCAGTGACGGGTCTGGTGGGAGGGTATTATGTCAGTGACGGGTCTGGTGGAGGGTATTATGCCAGTGACGGGTCTGGTGGAGGGTATTATGCCAGTGACGGGTCTGGTGGAGGGTATTATGTCAGTGACGGGTCTGGTGGGAGGGTATTATGCCAGTGACGGGTCTGGTGGAGGGTATTATGCCAGTGACGGGTCTGGTGGGAGGGTATTATGTCAGTGACGGGTCTGGTGGATGGTATTATGTCAGTGACGGGTCTGGTGGAGGGTATTATGTCAGTGACGGGTCTGGTGGAGGGTATTATGCCAGTGACGGGTCTGGTGGAGGGTATTATGTCAGTGACGGGTCTGGTGGAGGGTATTATGTCAGTGACGGGTCTGGTGGGAGGGTATTATGTCAGTGACGGGTCTGGTGGAGGGTATTATGTCAGTGACGGGTCTGGTGGAGGGTATTATGTCAGTGAGGGGTCTGGTGGAGGGTATTATGCCAGTGACGGGTCTGGTGGAGGGTATTATGTCAGTGACGGGTCTGGTGGAGGGTATTATGTCAGTGACGGGTCTTGTGGAGGGAATTATGTCAGTGACGGGTCTGGTGGGAGGGTATTATGTCAGTGACGGGTCTGGTGGAGGGTATTATGTCAGTGACGGGTCTGGTGGAGGGTATTATGTCAGTGACGGGTCTGGTGGAGGGTATTATGTCAGTGACGGGTCAGGTGGGAGGGTATTATGCCAGTGACGGGTCTGGTGGGAGGGTATTATGTCAGTGACGGGTCTGGTGGTAGGGTATTATGTCAGTGACGGGTCTGGTGGAGGGTATTATGTCAGTGACGGGTCTGGTGGAGGGTATTATGTCAGTGACGGGTCTGGTGGAGGGTATTATGCCAGTGACGGGTCTGGTGGAGGGTATTATGTCAGTGACGGGTCTGGTGGGAGGGTATTATGTCAGTGACGGGTCTGGTGGAGGGTATTATGTCAGTGACGGGTCTGGTGGAGGGTATTATGTCAGTGACGGGTCTGGTGGAGGGTATTATGTCAGTGACGGGTCTGGTGGAGGGTATTATGTCAGTGACGGGTCTGGTGGAGGGTATTATACCAGTGACGGGTCTGGTGGAGGGTATTATGTCAGTGACGGGTCTGGTGGGAGGGTATTATGTCAGTGACGGGTCTGGTGGGAGGGTATTAAGTCAGTGACGGGTCTGGTGGGAGGGTATTATGTCAGTGACGGGTCTGGTGGAGGGTATTATGTCAGTGACGGGTCTGGTGGGAGGGTATTATGTCAGTGACGGGTCTGGTGGAGGGTATTATGTCAGTGACGGGTCTGGTGGAGGGTATTATGTCAGTGACGGGTCTGGTGGAGGGTATTATGTCAGTGACGGGTCTGGTGGAGGGTATTATGTCAGTGACGGGTCTGGTGGAGGGTATTATGTCAGTGACGGGTCTGGTGGGAGGGTATTATGTCAGTGACGGGTCTGGTGGAGGGTATTATGTCAGTGACGGGTCTGGTTTAGGGTATTATGCCAGTGACGGGTCTGGTGGAGGGTATTATGTCAGTGACGGGTCTGGTGGAGGGTATTATGTCAGTGACGGGTCTGGTGGAGGGTATTATGTCAGTGACGGGTCTGGTGGGAGGGTATTATGTCAGTGACGGGTCTGGTGGAGGGTATTATGTCAGTGACGGGTCTGGTGGGAGGGTATTATGTCAGTGACGGGTCTGGTGGAGGGTATTATGTCAGTGACGGGTCTGGTGGGAGGGTATTATGTCAGTGACGGGTCTGGTGGAGGGTATTATGTCAGTGACGGGTCTGGTGGAGGGTATTATGTCAGTGACGGGTCTGGTGGAGGGCATTATGTCAGTGACGGGTAAGGTGGAGGGTATTATGTCAGTGACGGGTCTGGTGGAGGGTATTATGTCAGTGACGGGTCTGGTGGAGGGTATTATGTCAGTGACGGGTCTGGTGGAGGGTATTATGTCAGTGACGGGTCTGGTGGGAGGGTATTATGTCAGTGACGGGTCTGGTGGAGGGTATTATGTCAGTGACGGGTCTGGTGGAGGGTATTATGCCAGTGACGGGTCTGGTGGAGGGTATTATGCCAGTGACGGGTCTGGTGGAGGGTATTATGTCAGTGACGGGTCTGGTGGAGGGTATTATGTCAGTGACGGGTCTGGTGGAGGGTATTATGTCAGTGACGGGTCTGGTGGAGGGTATTATGTCAGTGACGGGTCGGGTGGAGGGTATTATGTCAGTGACGGGTCTGGTGGAGGGTATTATGTCAGTGACGGGTCTGGTGGGAGGGTATTATACCAGTGACGGGTCTGGTGGAGGGTATTATGTCAGTGACGGGTCTGGTGGGAGGGTATTATGTCAGTGACGGGTCTGGTGGGAGGGTATTATGTCAGTGACGGGTCTGGTGGAGGGTATTATGTCAGTGACGGGTCTGGTGGGAGGGTATTATGTCAGTGACGGGTCTGGTGGGAGGGTATTATGTCAGTGACGGGTCTGGTGGAGGGTATTATGTCAGTGACGGGTCTGGTGGGAGGGTATTATGTCAGTGACGGGTCTGGTGGGAGGGTATTATGTCAGTGACGGGTCTGGTGGGAGGGTCTGGTGGGAGGGTATTATACCAGTGACGGGTCTGGTGGAGGTTATTATGTCAGTGACGGGTCTGGTGGAGGGTATTATGTCAGTGACGGGTCTGGTGGAGGGTATTATGTCAGTGACGGGTCGGGTGGAGGGTATTATGTCAGTGACGGGTCTGGTGGAGGGTATTATGTCAGTGACGGGTCTGGTGGGAGGGTATTATACCAGTGACGGGTCTTGTGGAGGGTATTATGTCAGTGACGGGTCTGCTGGAGGGTATTATGTCAGTGACGGGTGTGGTGGGAGGGTATTATGTCAGTGAGGGGTCTGGTGGAGGGTATTATGTTAGTGACGGGTCTGGTGGGAGGGTATTATGCCAGTGACGGGTCTGGTGGGAGGGTCTGGTGGGAGGGTATTATACCAGTGACGGGTCTGGTGGAGGGTATTATGTCAGTGACGGGTCTGGTGGGAGGGTATTATGTCAGTGACGGGTCTGGTGGGATGGTATTATGTCAGTGACGGGTCTGGTGGGAGGGTCTGGTGGGAGGGTCTGGTGGGAGGGTATTATGTCAGTGACGGGTCTGGTGGGAGGGTATTATGTCAGTGACGGGTCTGGTGGGAGGGTATTATGTCAGTGACGGGTCTGGTGGAGGGTATTATGTCAGTGACGGGTCTTGTGGAGGGTATTATGTCAGTGACGGGTCTGGTGGAGGGTATTATGTCAGTGACGGGTCTGGTGGGAGGGTATTATGTCAGTGACGGGTCTGGTGGAGGGTATTATGTCAGTGACGGGTCTGGTGGAGGGTATTATGTCAGTGACAAGTCTGGTGGAGGGTATTATGTCAGTGACGGGTCTGGTGGGAGGGTATTATGTCAGTGACGGGTATGGTGGAGGGTATTATGTCAGTGACGGGTCTGGTGGAGGGTATTATGCCAGTGACGGGTCTGGTGGAGGGTATTATGTCAGTGACGGGTCTGGTGGAGGGTATTATGTCAGTGACGGGTCTGGTGGGAGGGTATTATGACAGTGACGGGTCTGGTGGAGGGTATTATGTCAGTGACGGGTCTGGTGGAGGGTATTATGTCAGTGAGGGGTCTGGTGGAGGGTATTATGCCAGTGACGGGTCTGGTGGAGGGTATTATGTCAGTGACGGGTCTGGTGGGAGGGTATTATGCCAGTGACGGGTCTGGTGGAGGGTATTATGTCAGTGACGGGTCTGGTGGAGGGTATTATGTCAGTGAGGGGTTTGGTGGAGGGTATTATGCCAGTGACGGGTCTGGTGGAGGGTATTATGTCAGTGACGGGTCTGGTGGAGGGAATTATGTCAGTGACGGGTCTGGTGGAGGGTATTATGTCAATGACGGGTCTGGCGGGAGGGTATTATGCCAGTGACGGGTCTGGTGGAGGGTATTATGTCAGTGACGGGTCTTGTGGAGGGAATTATGTCAGTGACGGGTCTGGTGGGAGGGTATTATGTCAGTGACGGGTCTGGTGGAGGGTATTATGTCAGTGACGGGTCTGGTGGAGGGTATTATGTCAGTGACGGGTCTGGTGGAGGGTATTATGTCAGTGACGGGTCAGGTGGGAGGGTATTATGCCAGTGACGGGTCTGGTGGGAGGGTATTATGTCAGTGACGGGTCTGGTGGTAGGGTATTATGTCAGTGACGGGTCTGGTGGAGGGTATTATGTCAGTGACGGGTCTGGTGGAGGGTATTATGTCAGTGACGGGTCTGGTGGAGGGTATTATGCCAATGACGGGTCTGGTGGAGGGTATTATGTCAGTGACGGGTCTGGTGGGAGGGTATTATGTCAGTGACGGGTCTGGTGGAGGGTATTATGTCAGTGACGGGTCTGGTGGAGGGTATTATGTCAGTGACGGGTCTGGTGGAGGGTATTATGTCAGTGACGGGTCTGGTGGAGGGTATTATGTCAGTGACGGGTCTGGTGGAGGGTATTATACCAGTGACGGGTCTGGTGGAGGGTATTATGTCAGTGACGGGTCTGGTGGGAGGGTATTATGTCAGTGATGGGTCTGGTGGGAGGGTATTAAGTCAGTGACGGGTCTGGTGGGAGGGTATTATGTCAGTGACGGGTCTGGTGGAGGGTATTATGTCAGTGACGGGTCTGGTGGGAGGGTATTATGTCAGTGACGGGTCTGGTGGAGGGTATTATGTCAGTGACGGGTCTTGTGGAGGGTATTATGTCAGTGACGGGTCTGGTGGAGGGTATTATGTCAGTGACGGGTCTGGTGGAGGGTATTATGTCAGTGACGGGTCTGGTGGAGGGTATTATGTCAGTGACGGGTCTGGTGGGAGGGTATTATGTCAGTGACGGGTCTGGTGGAGGGTATTATGTCAGTGACGGGTCTGGTGGAGGGTATTATGCCAGTGACGGGTCTGGTGGAGGGTATTATGTCAGTGACGGGTCTGGTGGAGGGTATTATGTCAGTGACGGGTCTGGTGGAGGGTATTATGTCAGTGACGGGTCTGGTGGGAGGGTATTATGTCAGTGACGGGTCTGGTGGAGGGTATTATGTCAGTGACGGGTCTGGTGGGAGGGTATTATGTCAGTGACTGGTCTGGTGGAGGGTATTATGTCAGTGACGGGTCTGGTGGGAGGGTATTATGTCAGTGACGGGTCTGGTGGAGGGTATTATGTCAGTGACGGGTCTGGTGGAGGGTATTATGTCAGTGACGGGTCTGGTGGAGGGTATTATGTCAGTGACGGGTAAGGTGGAGGGTATTATGTCAGTGACGGGTCTGGTGGAGGGTATTATGTCAGTGACGGGTCTGGTGGAGGGTATTATGTCAGTGACGGGTCTGGTGGAGGGTATTATGTCAGTGACGGGTCTGGTGGGAGGGTATTATGTCAGTGACGGGTCTGGTGGAGGGTATTATGTCAGTGACGGGTCTGGTGGAGGGTATTATGCCAGTGACGGGTCTGGTGGAGGGTATTATGCCAGTGACGGGTCTGGTGGAGGGTATTATGTCAGTGACGGGTCTGGTGGAGGGTATTATGTCAGTGACGGGTCTGGTGGAGGGTATTATGTCAGTGACGGGTCTGGAGGAGGGTATTATGTCAGTGACGGGTCGGGTGGAGGGTATTATGTCAGTGACGGGTCTGGTGGAGGGTATTATGTCAGTGACGGGTCTGGTGGGAGGGTATTATACCAGTGACGGGTCTGGTGGAGGGTATTATGTCAGTGACGGGTCTGGTGGGAGGGTATTATGTCAGTGACGGGTCTGGTGGGAGGGTATTATGTCAGTGACGGGTCTGGTGGAGGGTATTATGTCAGTGACGGGTCTGGTGGGAGGGTATTATGTCAGTGACGGGTCTGGTGGGAGGGTATTATGTCAGTGACGGGTCTGGTGGAGGGTATTATGTCAGTGACGGGTCTGGTGGGAGGGTATTATGTCAGTGACGGGTCTAGTGGGAGGGTATTATGTCAGTGACGGGTCTGGTGGGAGGGTCTGGTGGGAGGGTATTATACTAGTGACGGGTCTGGTGGAGGTTATTATGTCAGTGACGGGTCTGGTGGAGGGTATTATGTCAGTGACGGGTCTGGTGGAGGGTATTATGTCAGTGACGGGTCGGGTGGAGGGTATTATGTCAGTGACGGGTCTGGTGGAGGGTATTATGTCAGTGACGGGTCTGGTGGGAGGGTATTATACCAGTGACGGGTCTGGTGGAGGGTATTATGTCAGTGACGGGTCTGGTGGAGGGTATTATGTCAGTGACGGGTGTGGTGGGAGGGTATTATGTCAGTGAGGGGTCTGGTGGAGGGTATTATGTTAGTGACGGGTCTGGTGGGAGGGTATTATGCCAGTGACGGGTCTGGTGGGAGGGTCTGGTGGGAGGGTATTATACCAGTGACGGGTCTGGTGGAGGGTATTATGTCAGTGACGGGTCTGGTGGGAGGGTATTATGTCAGTGACGGGTCTGGTGGGATGGTATTATGTCAGTGACGGGTCTGGTGGGAGGGTCTGGTGGGAGGGTATTATGTCAGTGACGGGTCTGGTGGGAGGGTATTATGTCAGTGACGGGTCTGGTGGAGGGTATTATGTCAGTGACGGGTCTTGTGGAGGGTATTATGTCAGTGACGGGTCTGGTGGAGGGTATTATGTCAGTGACGGGTCTGGTGGGAGGGTATTATGTCAGTGACGGGTCTGGTGGAGGGTATTATGTCAGTGACGGGTCTGGTGGAGGGTATTATGTCAGTGACAAGTCTGGTGGAGGGTATTATGTCAGTGACGGGTCTGGTGGGAGGGTATTATGTCAGTGACGGGTATGGTGGAGGGTATTATGTCAGTGACGGATCTGGTGGAGGGTATTATGCCAGTGACGGGTCTGGTGGAGGGTATTATGTCAGTGACGGGTCTGGTGGAGGGTATTATGTCAGTGACGGGTCTGGTGGAGGGTATTATGTCAGTGACGGGTCTGGTGGGAGGGTATTATGTCAGTGACGGGTCTGGTGGGAGGGTATTATGTCAGTGACGGGTCTGGTGGAGGGTATTATGTCAGTGACGGGTCTGGTGGGAGGGTATTATGTCAGTGACGGGTCTGGTGGAGGGTATTATGCCAGTGACGGGTCTGGTGGAGGGTATTATGCCAGTGACGGGTCTGGTGGGAGGGTATTATGTCAGTGACGGGTCTGGTGGAGGGTATTATGTCAGTGACGGGTCTGGTGGGAGGGTATTATGCCAGTGACGGGTCTGGTGGAGGGTATTATGTCAGTGACGGGTCTGGTGGAGGGTATTATGTCAGTGACGGGTCTGGTGGAGGGTATTATGTCAGTGACGGGTCTGGTGGGAGGGTATTATGTCAGTGACGGGTCTGGTGGAGGGTATTATGCCAGTGACGGGTCTGGTGGAGGGTATTATGCCAGTGACGGGTCTGGTGGAGGGTATTATGTCAGTGACGGGTCTGGTGGGAGGGTATTATGCCAGTGACGGGTCTGGTGGGAGGGTATTATGCCAGTGACGGGTCTGGTGGGAGGGTATTATGTCAGTGACGGGTCTGGTGGATTGTATTATGTCAGTGACGGGTCTGGTGGAGGGTATTATGTCAGTGACGGGTCTGGTGGAGGGTATTATGCCAGTGACGGGTCTGGTGGAGGGTATTATGTCAGTGACGGGTCTGGTGGAGGGTATTATGTCAGTGACGGGTCTGGTGGGAGGGTATTATGTCAGTGACGGGTCTGGTGGAGGGTATTATGTCAGTGACGGGTCTGGTGGAGGGTATTATGTCAGTGAGGGGTCTGGTGGAGGGTATTATGCCAGTGACGGGTCTGGTGGAGGGTATTATGTCAGTGACGGGTCTGGTGGAGGGTATTATGTCAGTGACGGGTCTTGTGGAGGGAATTATGTCAGTGACGGGTCTGGTGGGAGGGTATTATGTCAGTGACGGGTCTGGTGGAGGGTATTATGTCAGTGACGGGTCTGGTGGAGGGTATTATGTCAGTGACGGGTCTGGTGGAGGGTATTATGTCAGTGACGGGTCAGGTGGGAGGGTATTATGCCAGTGACGGGTCTGGTGGGAGGGTATTATGTCAGTGACGGGTCTGGTGGTAGGGTATTATGTCAGTGACGGGTCTGGTGGAGGGTATTATGTCAGTGACGGGTCTGGTGGAGGGTATTATGTCAGTGACGGGTCTGGTGGAGGGTATTATGCCAATGACGGGTCTGGTGGAGGGTATTATGTCAGTGACGGGTCTGGTGGGAGGGTATTATGTCAGTGACGGGTCTGGTGGAGGGTATTATGTCAGTGACGGGTCTGGTGGAGGGTATTATGTCAGTGACGGGTCTGGTGGAGGGTATTATGTCAGTGACGGGTCTGGTGGAGGGTATTATGTCAGTGACGGGTCTGGTGGAGGGTATTATACCAGTGACGGGTCTGGTGGAGGGTATTATGTCAGTGACGGGTCTGGTGGGAGGGTATTATGTCAGTGACGGGTCTGGTGGGAGGGTATTAAGTCAGTGACGGGTCTGGTGGGAGGGTATTATGTCAGTGACGGGTCTGGTGGAGGGTATTATGTCAGTGACGGGTCTGGTGGGAGGGTATTATGTCAGTGACGGGTCTGGTGGAGGGTATTATGTCAGTGACGGGTCTGGTGGAGGGTATTATGTCAGTGACGGGTCTGGTGGAGGGTATTATGTCAGTGACGGGTCTGGTGGAGGGTATTATGTCAGTGACGGGTCTGGTGGAGGGTATTATGTCAGTGACGGGTCTGGTGGGAGGGTATTATGTCAGTGACGGGTCTGGTGGAGGGTATTATGTCAGTGACGGGTCTGGTGGAGGGTATTATGCCAGTGACGGGTCTGGTGGAGGGTATTATGTCAGTGACGGGTCTGGTGGAGGGTATTATGTCAGTGACGGGTCTGGTGGAGGGTATTATGTCAGTGACGGGTCTGGTGGGAGGGTATTATGTCAGTGACGGGTCTGGTGGAGGGTATTATGTCAGTGACGGGTCTGGTGGGAGGGTATTATGTCAGTGACGGGTCTGGTGGAGGGTATTATGTCAGTGACGGGTCTGGTGGGAGGGTATTATGTCAGTGACGGGTCTGGTGGAGGGTATTATGTCAGTGACGGGTCTGGTGGAGGGTATTATGTCAGTGACGGGTCTGGTGGAGGGCATTATGTCAGTGACGGGTAAGGTGGAGGGTATTATGTCAGTGACGGGTCTGGTGGAGGGTATTATGTCAGTGACGGGTCTGGTGGAGGGTATTATGTCAGTGACGGGTCTGGTGGAGGGTATTATGTCAGTGACGGGTCTGGTGGGAGGGTATTATGTCAGTGACGGGTCTGGTGGAGGGTATTATGTCAGTGACGGGTCTGGTGGAGGGTATTATGCCAGTGACGGGTCTGGTGGAGGGTATTATGCCAGTGACGGGTCTGGTGGAGGGTATTATGTCAGTGACGGGTCTGGTGGAGGGTATTATGTCAGTGACGGGTCTGGTGGAGGGTATTATGTCAGTGACGGGTCTGGTGGAGGGTATTATGTCAGTGACGGGTCGGGTGGAGGGTATTATGTCAGTGACGGGTCTGGTGGAGGGTATTATGTCAGTGACGGGTCTGGTGGGAGGGTATTATACCAGTGACGGGTCTGGTGGAGGGTATTATGTCAGTGACGGGTCTGGTGGGAGGGTATTATGTCAGTGACGGGTCTGGTGGGAGGGTATTATGTCAGTGACGGGTCTGGTGGAGGGTATTATGTCAGTGACGGGTCTGGTGGGAGGGTATTATGTCAGTGACGGGTCTGGTGGGAGGGTATTATGTCAGTGACGGGTCTGGTGGAGGGTATTATGTCAGTGACGGGTCTGGTGGGAGGGTATTATGTCAGTGACGGGTCTGGTGGGAGGGTATTATGTCAGTGACGGGTCTGGTGGGAGGGTCTGGTGGGAGGGTATTATACCAGTGACGGGTCTGGTGGAGGTTATTATGTCAGTGACGGGTCTGGTGGAGGGTATTATGTCAGTGACGGGTCTGGTGGAGGGTATTATGTCAGTGACGGGTCGGGTGGAGGGTATTATGTCAGTGACGGGTCTGGTGGAGGGTATTATGTCAGTGACGGGTCTGGTGGGAGGGTATTATACCAGTGACGGGTCTTGTGGAGGGTATTATGTCAGTGACGGGTCTGCTGGAGGGTATTATGTCAGTGACGGGTGTGGTGGGAGGGTATTATGTCAGTGAGGGGTCTGGTGGAGGGTATTATGTTAGTGACGGGTCTGGTGGGAGGGTATTATGCCAGTGACGGGTCTGGTGGGAGGGTCTGGTGGGAGGGTATTATACCAGTGACGGGTCTGGTGGAGGGTATTATGTCAGTGACGGGTCTGGTGGGAGGGTATTATGTCAGTGACGGGTCTGGTGGGATGGTATTATGTCAGTGACGGGTCTGGTGGGAGGGTCTGGTGGGAGGGTCTGGTGGGAGGGTATTATGTCAGTGACGGGTCTTGTGGAGGGTATTATGTCAGTGACGGGTCTGGTGGAGGGTATTATGTCAGTGACGGGTCTGGTGGGAGGGTATTATGTCAGTGACGGGTCTGGTGGAGGGTATTATGTCAGTGACGGGTCTGGTGGAGGGTATTATGTCAGTGACAAGTCTGGTGGAGGGTATTATGTCAGTGACGGGTCTGGTGGGAGGGTATTATGTCAGTGACGGGTATGGTGGAGGGTATTATGTCAGTGACGGGTCTGGTGGAGGGTATTATGCCAGTGACGGGTCTGGTGGAGGGTATTATGTCAGTGACGGGTCTGGTGGAGGGTATTATGTCAGTGACGGGTCTGGTGGGAGGGTATTATGTCAGTGACGGGTCTGGTGGGAGGGTATTATGTCAGTGACAGTAGTAGGGTGTAAGCGCTACAGGGGATATTTTTTTTTGGGCAGAGGACCCCTGTGGGGTGTAAGCGCTACAGGGGATATTTTTTTTCAGATCAAATATCCCCTGTAGCGCTTGGGGGTTTTCAGGTCAAATATCGTGCGTAGCGCTTCGGGGTTTTCAGGTCCGAAATATCGTGTGTAGCGCTTTAGGGTTTTCAGGCGAATTTGGGGAGTCACAGATTTAGAATTAGGGAATTCTTATAATGAAAAATAATGTCATACGAGTTTGCTAAAGTTCTTATAAGAAAAATAATTTCCGAGACTTAGAAGTTTGTTAAGGCCTTATGGGAGAAATTCAAATAACGTGTGTAGCACTTTAGGGCTTCCAGGAGAACTCTACGGACATATTTTACATGTTTTCAACTTACAAAATCGTCTATGTAAGCCTTAGTTATTCATATAAATTTAGAAAATCACCTGTGTAAGTCATTGTTTTCAGGGTTTCGTACATCACACCCCCCTCCCTCCCCCCTTACCTCGCAATCTCTCGCGTCACCTTTATTTACTTTACGCCCGGACAGCCAGACCTCTTATCTTATGTTATCTTCTCATAATATCTGGACCGTCCCTCCTCTCTCTCTCTCTCTCGTTTCATTCAGTTCAACTATTTTCCAACATCGTATGTTTGCTCCTTTTCATTAAGCAAGTCAGTATGTTTGCTCCTTTTCATTAAGCAAGTCAGTTTTACACAAATAAATCATGTTAGTAAGCAAGTTCTAGCTCACGTTCCCCACCTTAGTCCCCTGTCGTATAAAGAATACTATCATTCCAATCCCTCTAAAATTTAAAAATAATCATATTTCAAATGTAGTTCAATACAGTAATTAGTTACCAAGCTCCAGCTCTTGTCCTCCGCCTTAGCTCTCTCTCGTATCTTCGTTAGTATCAGTCCAATTTCCCTGAAATTTCTACCCTCTGTATTTCAGACATAGTTTAGTAAATGCAAACAATTATCAAACTCTAGCTCTTGTCCCCAGCTTAGTTCATTTGTACAAAATCATTAGTAACAGTCCAAATTCCCTGAGATTTTTAGCCTCTGTATTTCAGACACCGTAAATAAGATCAAAACAGTTACCAAGCTCCAGCTCTTGTCCTCCGCCTTAGCTCTCTCTCGTATCTTCGTTAGTAACAGTCCAATTTCCCTGAAATTTTTACCCTCTGTATTTCAGACTCCGTAAATAAAATCAAGTCAGTTATCGAGCTCCAGCTCTCGTCCCCGCCTTAGTTCTCCTTCGTATCTTTGTAAATAACCCATCAATTTCCCTAAAATTAAAAGCAGACATACTTCAAAGTTAGTAAATAAGATCAAGACAGTTACTGAGCTCCAGCTCTCGTCCCCGCCTTAATTCTCTTTCGTATCTTTGTAAATAACCCATCAATTTCCCTAAAATTAAAAGCAGACATACTTCAAAGTTAGTAAATAAGATCAAGTCAGTTACTGAGCTCCAGCTCTCGTCCCCCACCCTCTTCCACCCTCAAGTCTTTGTAAATAAACCATCAATTTCCCCGAAATTTTTACCCTCTGTATTTCAGACATAGTAAATATGATGAAAACAATTATAAAACTCTAGCTCTTGTCCTCTTTCCAAGTTCACTCCTGTAAATTCATACTATCAGTCCAAATCCCCCTGAGATTTAAACACCCACTACATTTTCAGACATATTAAATAAAAACCAGTTCAGTTATCAAGTTTCAACTCTTGTGCCCCAACTTAGTTCATTTGTGCAAGTTCTTTATTTTCCAACTAAATCACATGAGATTTAAGATCACCTTATTTTCTAACGTAGTAAAATTAATCTGGACATTAGCAAAGCTCCATTTCCTCAGCCTTAGATCATCAGACATAAATATATTCGATCAAGTCCCTCTCCAGCCTATCTGTTTATCAGAGTAATTACTTTACCCTTCTCATCCCCAACGTATCAATCCCCAACGTATCAAAACCTTCAATAATCATACTGTATTTGCATATTTTCTCTATATTCAGCTGTGTTCTTCACATTTTGTCCATGTTTTCTGTGTTCACTCCATGTTCTTCAAATGTTCACAGTCCCATTCAGTTCATATTTTCACAAGTATCTCCATTTTTTATGTAATCTTTCTCTTAGTCTCATTATGTTCTCTACAAATTCTAGTCATATTTTCTATGTTTTCATATTCATCACATGTTCTCTTTACAACTTTTATACTCAATATTCATGCTAACTTCCATATTTTGTGTTCTTTGTCAATATTCATGTTCCTCTACAAGTTCATGTTCCTCACAAGATCACTTCATTTTTTCACCTTCACTTACATGTTTTCTACATTCTTTGTCATATTCTCCATTTTCTTCACAAGTCCATTGTTCATTCTTTGTAATCCCTATTCTCCTTATCATGTTTTCATGTTCTCTGTAAGTTCATATTCCCAGCATGTTCACTGTATTCATCAACTTTTCTTACATGTGTTCTTTGCCATGTTCCCCATATGTTCTCTGGGTTTTTCCCCTTACATGTTATCTAACGTTCCTTAACTAAAAAAATCTTTCACCAATCAACTAAAAACATAGTCACTTTCGTCATTTCTCAACTAAACTTATTATCCAGTCAACTAAAAATAGTCAGAAATAGCCTCGTTCAACACTGTTCTTAACTAAAACAACCTTTCTCTTAGCTAAAAATTGTCAAAGGAAACTTCTTTCAGCACTTTCTTAACAGCCGCTACGTTTCATCAAGTAAGAAAAAATTGTCAAAGGAAACTTTCATCATTTCTTAACTAAACATATTCCCCATTCATCAGAAAATAACCGTGTTCTTCATGTTTCATTGTCATTTCGTAACAGCCATTATGTTTTCGTCAAGTAAGAAAATATAGTCAAAGATATCTATCATCGTCGTTCTTAACTGACATTTATACTTTGTGGAGCACTAAAAAATAGTCAAATGTAACTTTTTCAACACTTTCGTAACTAAAATTATATGTCGCTAAGTAAGAAAAATTGTCAAAGGAATCTTTCCAGCACTGTTCTTAACTAAACTTATTCCCCAGTCATCAGAAATAACCGTGTTCTTCATGTTTCATTGTCATTTCATAACTAAAATTATCCATCAATCAACAGAAAAAGCCATGTTCATCATGTTTTGTCTTTTTGCTTAACTAAAATTATGTTTTGTCAAGTAAGAAAAAATAACCAAAGATATCTTTCATCGCTGTTCTTAACTGACATTATACTTTGGGGAGCACAAAAAATAGTCACTGTCATCATGTCTTGTCTTTTTCCATAACTAAAAGTATTCATCGGTCAACTAAAAAATAGTTACTTCATCATGTTTCCTTGTCATTTCTTAACTGAAATATCACTTCTCTCATCTGAAATAGTCATGTGTAGCCTCTTTCCAACACTGTTCTTAACTAAAGTAGCCTTTCACTTCGCTAAAATAGTCATATTCGTCATTGTTCCTAACTAAAACTATATGTCGTTAAGTAAGAAATATAGTCAAAGACATCCTTTGAGACATCAAAGACAACCTTTAAGACTTCAATGGGACTCTTCGAGATATCAAAAGACACTCTCAAACACTCAAAAAATTTACTTGCATCCTCAAAGTTATTCTCAGAGGCATAAAAGTTATTCTCAGAGACATCTAAAGTTATTCTCAGTCATCAAAGTTATTCCAAGAGACGTCAAAGTTAATCCAAGACATCATCTTTCATCAAAGATATTCTCTCTAAGCCATCAATGTTCTTCTCTAAGACATAAAGTTATTCTCTATGTCATCAAAAAGTTATTCTCTGAGCTAACAAAATACTACTCATGTTCTCAAAGACATTCTCCAATTCATCAAAGTGGTTTCAAAGACATCAAAGTTAATCTCAGAGTTATCCAAAGACATTCTCAAAGTCATCTAAAGTTATTCTCTAAGACATCAAAGTTATTCTAAGAGTTATCAAAAGTTATTCTCAGTCATGATATGTTATTCTCTAAGTATCCTTCCATTCATCAAAGACATTCTCTAAGCCCTCAAAGTTATTCTCTAAGACAACAAAGTCATTCCCAGTCATCAAAAAGTTATTCTTCGAAACATAAAATTTGCTCTGTAAGATATCTTCGTTCATCAAACTTATTCTCAGAGATATCTAAAGTTATTCTCAGAACAATCAAAAGTTATTCTAAGACAACAAAAGTTATTCTCAGAGCTACCCAAAGCTATTCTCAGAGTCACCTTCGTTCGTCAGAGAAACTTTCAAAACATCTTTGTTCATCAAACTCGTTTTCAAAGTCATCTAAAGTTAATCTAAGACATCTTCTTTCATCAAAGTTATTTTCAGAGACATCTAAAGTTATTCTCAGAGCTATCAAACTTGTTCTCAGAGTCATCAAATGTTATTCTCGAAGTCATCAAAGATATTTTCAGAGACATCTAAAGTTAATTTCTATGTTATAAAAGTTATTCTCAGAGACATCTAAAGTTAATCTTGGTCATCAAAGTTGTTCTCTAAACATCAATGTTGTTCTCCAAGACATCAAAGATATTCTCAAAATCATAAAAGTTATTCCCAGAGCTATCAAAGTTAATCTCAGAGTTATCCAAAGATATTCTCATGTCCACAAAAGTTATTCCAAGAGACGTCAAAGTTAATCCAAGACATCATCTTTCATCAAAGATATTCTCTCTAAGCCATCAATGTTGTTCTCCAAGACATCAAAGATGTTCTCAAAATCATAAAAGTTATTCCCAGAGCTATCAAAGTTAATCTCAGAGTTATCCAAAGATATTCTCATGTCCACAAAAGTTATTCCAAGAGACGTCAAAGTTGTTTCAAAGACATCAAAGTTAATCTCAGAGTTATCCAAAGACATTCTCAAAGTCATCTAAAGTTATTCTCTAAGACATCAAAGTTATTCTAAGAGTTATCAAAAGTTATTCTCAGTCATGATATGTTATTCTCTAAGTATCCTTCCATTCATCAAAGACATTCTCTAAGCCCTCAAAGTTATTCTCTAAGACAACAAAGTCATTCCCAGTCATCAAAAAGTTATTCTTCGAAACATAAAATTTGCTCTGTAAGATATCTTCGTTCATCAAACTTATTCTCAGAGATATCTAAAGTTATTCTCAGAACAATCAAAAGTTATTCTAAGACAACAAAAGTTATTCTCAGATCTACCCAAAGCTATTCTCAGAGTCACCTTCGTTCGTCAGAGAAACTTTCAAAACATCTTTGTTCATCAAACTCGTTTTCAAAGTCATCTAAAGTTAATCTAAGACATCTTCTTTCATCAAAGTTATTTTCAGAGACATCTAAAGTTATTCTCAGAGCTATCAAACTTGTTCTCAGAGTCATCAAATGTTATTCTCGAAGTCATCAAAGATATTTTCAGAGACATCTAAAGTTAATTTCTATGTTATAAAAGTTATTCTCAGAGACATCTAAAGTTAATCTTGGTCATCAAAGTTGTTCTCTAAACATCAATGTTGTTCTCCAAGACATCAAAGATGTTCTCAAAATCATAAAAGTTATTCCCAGAGCTATCAAAGTTATTCTCAAAGTCATCAAAGTTATTCAAAGAGCTAACAAAAGTTATTCTCTAAGTAACCTTTCGTTCATCAGAGAAGCTTTCTAAGACATCTTCGTTCATCAATGTTGATCTCTAAGTCACCTTGGTTCATCAAAGAAACTCTCCTTCTTCCATCAAGTTATACTTTAAGACAACATTGTTGTTCTCTAAGACATCTTCAGGCATAAAATTTCTCCCCAAATGTAACTAGTTCAGCTTTTCATATCAAACTTACACTTCTGTTAAATATATTTTCTTAGACATTTTACCTTTTAAACTGTTCTCTGAACTACACTGTTCAAACCTACGTAACCTATCCTCTCCACCCAATGTTACTTAGTTAACGTAACGTTCCTAAACCTAACTTTACCTATCCTAACATAACTTACCTTACCTTACCTATCTTACCTAACTTTACCTATCTTACCTAACTTTACCTATCTTACCTAACTTAACCTGCATAACCTAACTTTACCTATGTTACCTTACCTTACCTAACTTAACTTTCATAACCTAACTTTACCTATGTTACCTTACCTTACCTACCTTTCCTAACTTAACCTGCTTAACCTATCTTACCTATCTTACCTAACTTTACCTATCTTACCTAACTTAACTTTCATATCCTAACTTAACTTACCTAACTTATTCTGCTTAACATAACTTACCTTACCTTCCCTATCTTACCTAACTTCACCTATCCTATCCTAACCTAACTTGTCTTACCTAACTTAATCTTACTTTCCCAAACTGATGTATCCTAACTTATCTAGTCCAACCAGACATGATCTAACTTAAGTATTCCTTCTTGTCTTTGTGTTTCGTCAATCATTGTCTCGTATTCATTTACTCATTTCATTAGTTAATTTCTCAAATGGTCACTTATGCATTTCAAGTGCTATTTGTTAGAGATTGGATATTTAAGCATTTCAAAGAATTTTTGTTATATATGGGCATTTACTCATTTCAAGGGATAATTTCTCAAATGGACGTTTTTGCATTTCAAGTGTTATTTGCTTAAGATTGGATATTTAAGCATTTCAAAGAATTATAATTTCTCAAATGGACGTTTTTGCATTTCAAGTGCTATTTGTTAGAGATTGGATATTTAAGCATTTCAAAGAATTTTTGTTATATATGGGCATTTACTCATTTCAAGGGATAATTTCTCAAATGGACGTTTTTGCATTTCAAGTGTTATTTGTTTAAGATTGGGTATTTAACCATTTCAAAGGATTTTTGTTATATATGGGAACTTACTCGTTTCAAGGGCCAATTTCTCAAATGGTCATTTTTGCAGATCAAGGGTTATTTGTTAAAGTTCATCAAGTTGCCCATAAGTTGTATTTAGTAGGTTCTATCTTATGTTCTTATTCCCCAACCCCTTAACCTAACCTCTTGTAATCTTAGTGTATTTAGTAGGTTCTATCTTATGTTCTTATTCCCCAACCCCTTAACCTAACCTCTTGTAATCTTAGTGTATTTAGTAGGTTCTATCTTATGTTCTTATTCCCCAACCCTTTAACCTAACCTTTCAGATGTAGTTTGTTGAATATATTATCCTTTTCCTAACCTTTCTGATGTAGTTTTGTTTCTCCTTTTTGTATATTTTTACCCAAACCCACCATCCCACTTAACCTTCTTTCCTTCTTTACTTTGATTCTCCTACTCCTTCTAACCCTCCTTTTCTATCTCTCTCCCTTATTCTCTCTCTTCCTCCCCCTCTCTCTCCCTCATTTGCTCAAATGCTCTCTTGTTTCTCAAATTCAAGTCTTATTGCTCCCATTCTCACACCCTCATTCTCATTCACTTAGTTTTTCTTTTTCTCAATTCAAGTCTTAGTGCTCCCATGCCCACACTCTCTCTCATTCTCTCTTCTTTGGTCCCATTTTCTTCCGCCCTCTCTCTTACTCCTTGCTCTTCTTTCATGCTCTCACTCCCTTGAGCTCTTGTTTCTCAATTTCAAGTCTTAGTAGATCTGATTCTTTACTATTGTAATTTTATTATTACTATGATAAAGAATGAACTTATATGTGAAAACAAAGTAAAGAAGGAAAGAAGGTTAAGTGGGATGGTGGGTTTGGGTAAAAATATACAAAAAGGAGAAACAAAACTACATCAGAAAGGTTAGGAAAAGGATAATATATTCAACAAACTACATCTGAAAGGTTAGGTTAAAGGGTTGGGGAATAAGAACATAAGATAGAACCTACTAAATACACTAAGATTACAAGAGGTTAGGTTAAGGGGTTGGGGAATAAGAACATAAGATAGAACCTACTAAATACACTAAGATTACAAGAGGTTAGGTTAAGGGGTTGGGGAATAAGAACATAAGATAGAACCTACTAAATACAACTTATGGGCAACTTGATGAACTTTAACAAATAACCCTTGATCTGCAAAAATGACCATTTGAGAAATTGGCCCTTGAAACGAGTAAGTTCCCATATATAACAAAAATCCTTTGAAATGGTTAAATACCCAATCTTAAACAAATAACACTTGAAATGCAAAAACGTCCATTTGAGAAATTATCCCTTGAAATGAGTAAATGCCCATATATAACAAAAATTCTTTGAAATGCTTAAATATCCAATCTCTAACAAATAGCACTTGAAATGCAAAAACGTCCATTTGAGAAATTATAATTCTTTGAAATGCTTAAATATCCAATCTTAAGCAAATAACACTTGAAATGCAAAAACGTCCATTTGAGAAATTATCCCTTGAAATGAGTAAATGCCCATATATAACAAAAATTCTTTGAAATGCTTAAATATCCAATCTCTAACAAATAGCACTTGAAATGCATAAGTGACCATTTGAGAAATTAACTAATGAAATGAGTAAATGAATACGAGACAATGATTGACGAAACACAAAGACAAGAAGGAATACTTAAGTTAGATCATGTCTGGTTGGACTAGATAAGTTAGGATACATCAGTTTGGGAAAGTAAGATTAAGTTAGGTAAGACAAGTTAGGTTAGGATAGGATAGGTGAAGTTAGGTAAGATAGGGAAGGTAAGGTAAGTTATGTTAAGCAGAATAAGTTAGGTAAGTTAAGTTAGGATATGAAAGTTAAGTTAGGTAAGATAGGTAAAGTTAGGTAAGATAGGTAAGATAGGTTAAGCAGGTTAAGTTAGGAAAGGTAGGTAAGGTAAGGTAACATAGGTAAAGTTAGGTTATGAAAGTTAAGTTAGGTAAGGTAAGGTAACATAGGTAAAGTTAGGTTATGCAGGTTAAGTTAGGTAAGATAGGTAAAGTTAGGTAAGATAGGTAAAGTTAGGTAAGATAGGTAAGGTAAGGTAAGTTATGTTAGGATAGGTAAAGTTAGGTTTAGGAACGTTACGTTAACTAAGTAACATTGGGTGGAGAGGATAGGTTACGTAGGTTTGAACAGTGTAGTTCAGAGAACAGTTTAAAAGGTAAAATGTCTAAGAAAATATATTTAACAGAAGTGTAAGTTTGATATGAAAAGCTGAACTAGTTACATTTGGGGAGAAATTTTATGCCTGAAGATGTCTTAGAGAACAACAATGTTGTCTTAAAGTATAACTTGATGGAAGAAGGAGAGTTTCTTTGATGAACCAAGGTGACTTAGAGATCAACATTGATGAACGAAGATGTCTTAGAAAGCTTCTCTGATGAACGAAAGGTTACTTAGAGAATAACTTTTGTTAGCTCTTTGAATAACTTTGATGACTTTGAGAATAACTTTGATAGCTCTGGGAATAACTTTTATGATTTTGAGAACATCTTTGATGTCTTGGAGAACAACATTGATGTTTAGAGAACAACTTTGATGACCAAGATTAACTTTAGATGTCTCTGAGAATAACTTTTATAACATAGAAATTAACTTTAGATGTCTCTGAAAATATCTTTGATGACTTCGAGAATAACATTTGATGACTCTGAGAATAACTTTTATGTCTTACATAATAACTTTAGATGTCTCTGAAAATAACTTTGATGAAAAAAGATGTCTTAGATTAACTTTTGATGACTTTGAAAACAAGTTTGATGAACAAAGATGTTTTGGAAAGTTTCTCTGACGAACGAAGGTAACTTAGAGATTAACTTTATGATTTAGAGAACATCTTTGATGTCTTAGAGAACAAGATTGATGTCTTAGAGAACAACTTGGATGAACAAAGATGTCTTAGAAAGCTTCTCTGATGAACGAAAAGATACTTAGAGAATAACTTTGACGACTGTATTTAACTTTTTGATGGCTCTGAGGACAGTTTTTGTTGAACGAGGATGTCTCGGAAGGCTTCTTTGAATAACAAAGGTGACTCTGAGAATAACTTTGATGACTCTGAGAAAGACTTTGTTGTCTTAAAGAATAACTTTAGATGTCTCTGAGAATAACTTTTAAGAACGAAGATGTCTTGGATTAACTTTGACGACTCTGTGAATAACTTTTGTGGACATGAGAATATCTTTGGATAACTCTGAGATTAACTTTGATGTCTTTGAAACAACTTTGATGAATTGGAGAACGTCTTTGAGAACATGAGTAGTATTTTGTTAGCTCAGAGAATAACTTTTTGATGACATAGAGAATAACTTTTATGTCTTAGAGAAGAACATTGATGGTTTAGAGAGAATATCTTTGATGAAAAATGATGTCTTAGATTAACTTTGATGACTCTGTGAATAACTTTGATGACTTTGAGAACAAGTTTGATAACTCTGAGAATTACTTTTATGCCTCTGAGAATAACTTTGAGGATGCAAGTAAATTTTTGAGTGTTTGAGAGTGTCTTTTGATATCTCGAAGAGTCCCATTGAAGTCTTAAAGGATGTCTTTGATGTCTCAAAGGATGTCTTTGATGTCTCAAAGGATGTCTTTGAGTGCAACTTTGATGTCTTTGAGTAAGTCCTTGATGTCTCGAAGAGTGTCTTTGACTATATTTCTTACTTAACGACATATATTTTAGTTAGGAACAACGATGAATATGACTATTTTAGCGAAGTGAAAGGCTACTTTAGTTAAGAACAGTGTTGGAAAGAGGCTACACATGACTATTTCAGATGAGAGAAGTGATATTTCAGTTAAGAAATGACAAGGAAACATGATGAAGTAACTATTTTAGCGATGTGAAAGGTTGCTTTAGCTAGAACAGTGTTGGAAAGAGGTTACACATGACTATTTTAAATGAGAGAAGTGATATTTCAGTTAAGAAATGACAAGGAAACATGATGAAGTAACTATTTTTTAGTTGACTGATGAATACTTTAGTTAAGGAAAAGATAAAACATGACGAGGGAGACTATTTTTGTGCTCCCCAAAGTATAATGTCTGTTAAGAACAGCGATGAAAGATATCTTTGGTTATTTTTTCTTACTTGACAAAACATAATTTTAGTTAAGCAAAAGACAAAAACATGATGAACATGGCTTTTTCTGTTGATTGATGGATAATTTTAGTTATGAAATGACAATGAAACATGAAGAACACGGTTATTTTCTGATGAATGGGGAATATGTTTAGTTAAGAAATGATGAAAGTTATTATTTTTAGTTGATTGACGATGGATAAAAAGCTAGTTATGAACAGTTTTGGAAAGTTTCCTTTGACAATTTTTTCTTGATGAAACATAGCGGCTGTTAAGAAAGTGCTGAAAGAAGTTTCCTTTGACAATTTTTAGCTAAGAGAAAGGTTGTTTTAGTTAAGAACAGTGTTGGACGAGGCTATTTCTGACTATTTTTAGTTGACTGGATAATAAGTTTAGTTGAGAAATGACGAAAGTGACTATGTTTTTTAGTTGATTGGTGAAAGATTTTAGTTAAGAAGTTGCAAGAAAGGTTTGTCTTTGTAAATTTGGAACTGAATAAAGTGTAGATTTTGTTTACGAACGGGGGTTGGTAGAACTAATAAGTTGACTATGAGAATTACTTTGACATAGTTTTGCAAATAAAAACTTGGTGACTAAAATTGTTGAGGAAACTGTAATGCAGTATAATATTATTTGACAAAGAACTAGTTAGTGAATGGAAGAAACAAAGAACATAAAAAAAATTGAGATTAAGTAAGGGAATGAACACAGTGAACATACGGTGAACACAGAAAACATGTAAGAAAAAGTTGATGAATAGAGTGAACAAGCAGGGAATATGAACTTATAGAGGAACATGAATATTGACAAAGAACACAACATATGGAAGTTAGCATGAATATTGAGTATAAAAGTTGTAAAGAGAACATGTGATGAACATGAAAACATAGAAAATATGACTAGAATTTGTAGAGAAAGTAATGAGACTAAGAGAAAGATTATAGAAAAAAATGGAGATACTTGTGAAAATATGAACTGAATGGGACTGTGAACATTTGAAGAACATGGAGTGAACACAGAAAACATGGACAAAATGTGAAGAACACAGCTGAATATAGAGAAAATATGCAAATACAGTATGATTATTGAAGGTTTTGATACGTTGGGGATTGATACGTTGGGGATGAGAAGGGTAAAGTAATTACTCTGATAAAACAGATAGGCTGGAGAGGGACTTGATCGAATATATTTATGTCTGATGATCTAAGGCTGAGGAAATGGAGCTTTGCTAATGTCCAGATTAAATTTACTACGTTAGAAAATAAGGTGATCTTAAATCTCAGGTGATTTAGTTGGAAAATAAAGAACTTGCACAAATGAACTAAGTTGGGGCACAAGAGTTGAAACTTGATAACTGAACTGGTTTTATTTACTATGTCTGAAATGTAGTTGGGTGTTTAAATCTCAGGGGGATTTGGACTGATAGTAATGAATTTACATGAGTGAACTTGGACAGAGGACAAGAGCTAGAGTTTTATAATTGTTTACATCATATTTACTATGTCTGAAATATGACTGTTTAAAATTTCAGGGGGATTGGACTGCTAGTAGCGAAAATGTGGTCTCTGTCAAATTTGGGTCTTTAATTGGACTCTGATTAATTTCGATCATGAACTGGACTCTGAATATTTTGGCACAAAGTAGACTCTGGAGAATTTTCGGTATAAACTGGACTCTGATGAATTTTGCTAGAAAACTGGACTCTGAATATTTGGCACAAAGTAGACTCTGGCGAATTTTCGGTATAAACTGGGCTCTGATGAATTTTGCTAGAAAACTGGACTCTGATGAATTTTGCTATTAAAGTAGACTCTGGCGAATTTGAGCATAGACTGGACTCTGGTGAATTTTGCTAGAAAACTGGACTCTGATGAATTTTGCTATTAAAGTAGACTCTGGCGAATTTGAGCATAGACTGGACTCTGACGAAAATTGGGTATAAAATGGACTCTGTCAAGTTTTCACAGATTACAGGACACTGATGAAATTTGCTCTCAAAGTAGACTCTGGCGAATTTCTGTTGATAATTGGACTCTGATGAAATATGAGCTTAAAACTTTCTCTGACGAATTTTGCTCTCAAACTAGACTCTGGCGAAAATTGGGTATAAAATGGACTCTGTCAAATTTTCGCAGATTACAGGACTCTGATGAAATTTCAGCTTAAAACTGTCTCTGACTAATTTTGCTCTTTACAGGTGAAATAGCCGTAAATGGATATAAAACTAAATGTTATGGATAAGTTGTCTGTTTTCCTTAACAAAACATCTAAGACAATATTCTCTGAAAATGGTCCTTTTACAAATGTGTGATTGAAAACGGGCAAAGGTTGTCCATAGAGTTTACCTGGAAATGCTGTGACACAAACACGATTTTTTCTAAAACTTTTCTTTAAGATTTTCCTACTTATTTTCATCATAAGAATGATTAACAAACTTCTAAGATCTCGGAAATTATTTTTCTCATAAGAATTCCTTACTTCCAAATCTGTGACTCCCCAAATTCACCTGAAAACCATGACATGCCACAGGCCCTTTTTTCCCCCAGAAAAAAAAGGGCCTGTGGACTGTACAGTCCACAGGGGTCCTCTCCCCAAAAAAAAAAAGGGCCTGTGGCTCTTACTCCCTACTACTAGTGACGGGTCTGGTGGAGGGTATTATGTCAGTGACGGGTCTGGTGGGAGGGTATTATGTCAGTGACGGGTCTGGTGGAGGGTATTATGCCAGTGACGGGTCTGGTGGAGGGTATTATGCCAGTGACGGGTCTGGTGGGAGGGTATTATGTCAGTGACGGGTCTGGTGGAGGGTATTATGTCAGTGACGGGTCTGGTGGGAGGGTATTATGCCAGTGACGGGTCTGGTGGAGGGTATTATGTCAGTGACGGGTCTGGTGGAGGGTATTATGTCAGTGACGGGTCTGGTGGAGGGTATTATGTCAGTGACGGGTCTGGTGGAGGGTATTATGTCAGTGACGGGTCTTGTGGAGGGTATTATGTCAGTGACGGGTCTGGTGGAGGGTATTATGTCAGTGACGGGTCTGGTGGGAGGGTATTATGTCAGTGACGGGTCTGGTGGAGGGTATTATGTCAGTGACGGGTCTGGTGGAGGGTATTATGTCAGTGACAAGTCTGGTGGAGGGTATTATGTCAGTGACGGGTCTGGTGGGAGGGTATTATGTCAGTGACGGGTATGGTGGAGGGTATTATGTCAGTGACGGATCTGGTGGAGGGTATTATGCCAGTGACGGGTCTGGTGGAGGGTATTATGTCAGTGACGGGTCTGGTGGAGGGTATTATGTCAGTGACGGGTCTGGTGGAGGGTATTATGTCAGTGACGGGTCTGGTGGGAGGGTATTATGTCAGTGACGGGTCTGGTGGGAGGGTATTATGTCAGTGACGGGTCTGGTGGAGGGTATTATGTCAGTGACGGGTCTGGTGGGAGGGTATTATGTCAGTGACGGGTCTGGTGGAGGGTATTATGCCAGTGACGGGTCTGGTGGAGGGTATTATGCCAGTGACGGGTCTGGTGGGAGGGTATTATGTCAGTGACGGGTCTGGTGGAGGGTATTATGTCAGTGACGGGTCTGGTGGGAGGGTATTATGCCAGTGACGGGTCTGGTGGAGGGTATTATGTCAGTGACGGGTCTGGTGGAGGGTATTATGTCAGTGACGGGTCTGGTGGAGGGTATTATGTCAGTGACGGGTCTGGTGGGAGGGTATTATGTCAGTGACGGGTCTGGTGGAGGGTATTATGCCAGTGACGGGTCTGGTGGAGGGTATTATGCCAGTGACGGGTCTGGTGGAGGGTATTATGTCAGTGACGGGTCTGGTGGGAGGGTATTATGCCAGTGACGGGTCTGGTGGGAGGGTATTATGCCAGTGACGGGTCTGGTGGGAGGGTATTATGTCAGTGACGGGTCTGGTGGATTGTATTATGTCAGTGACGGGTCTGGTGGAGGGTATTATGTCAGTGACGGGTCTGGTGGAGGGTATTATGCCAGTGACGGGTCTGGTGGAGGGTATTATGTCAGTGACGGGTCTGGTGGAGGGTATTATGTCAGTGACGGGTCTGGTGGGAGGGTATTATGTCAGTGACGGGTCTGGTGGAGGGTATTATGTCAGTGACGGGTCTGGTGGAGGGTATTATGTCAGTGAGGGGTCTGGTGGAGGGTATTATGCCAGTGACGGGTCTGGTGGAGGGTATTATGTCAGTGACGGGTCTGGTGGAGGGTATTATGTCAGTGACGGGTCTTGTGGAGGGAATTATGTCAGTGACGGGTCTGGTGGGAGGGTATTATGTCAGTGACGGGTCTGGTGGAGGGTATTATGTCAGTGACGGGTCTGGTGGAGGGTATTATGTCAGTGACGGGTCTGGTGGAGGGTATTATGTCAGTGACGGGTCAGGTGGGAGGGTATTATGCCAGTGACGGGTCTGGTGGGAGGGTATTATGTCAGTGACGGGTCTGGTGGTAGGGTATTATGTCAGTGACGGGTCTGGTGGAGGGTATTATGTCAGTGACGGGTCTGGTGGAGGGTATTATGTCAGTGACGGGTCTGGTGGAGGGTATTATGCCAATGACGGGTCTGGTGGAGGGTATTATGTCAGTGACGGGTCTGGTGGGAGGGTATTATGTCAGTGACGGGTCTGGTGGAGGGTATTATGTCAGTGACGGGTCTGGTGGAGGGTATTATGTCAGTGACGGGTCTGGTGGAGGGTATTATGTCAGTGACGGGTCTGGTGGAGGGTATTATGTCAGTGACGGGTCTGGTGGAGGGTATTATACCAGTGACGGGTCTGGTGGAGGGTATTATGTCAGTGACGGGTCTGGTGGGAGGGTATTATGTCAGTGACGGGTCTGGTGGGAGGGTATTAAGTCAGTGACGGGTCTGGTGGGAGGGTATTATGTCAGTGACGGGTCTGGTGGAGGGTATTATGTCAGTGACGGGTCTGGTGGGAGGGTATTATGTCAGTGACGGGTCTGGTGGAGGGTATTATGTCAGTGACGGGTCTGGTGGAGGGTATTATGTCAGTGACGGGTCTGGTGGAGGGTATTATGTCAGTGACGGGTCTGGTGGAGGGTATTATGTCAGTGACGGGTCTGGTGGAGGGTATTATGTCAGTGACGGGTCTGGTGGGAGGGTATTATGTCAGTGACGGGTCTGGTGGAGGGTATTATGTCAGTGACGGGTCTGGTGGAGGGTATTATGCCAGTGACGGGTCTGGTGGAGGGTATTATGTCAGTGACGGGTCTGGTGGAGGGTATTATGTCAGTGACGGGTCTGGTGGAGGGTATTATGTCAGTGACGGGTCTGGTGGGAGGGTATTATGTCAGTGACGGGTCTGGTGGAGGGTATTATGTCAGTGACGGGTCTGGTGGGAGGGTATTATGTCAGTGACGGGTCTGGTGGAGGGTATTATGTCAGTGACGGGTCTGGTGGGAGGGTATTATGTCAGTGACGGGTCTGGTGGAGGGTATTATGTCAGTGACGGGTCTGGTGGAGGGTATTATGTCAGTGACGGGTCTTGTGGAGGGTATTATGTCAGTGACGGGTCTGGTGGAGGGTATTATGTCAGTGACGGGTCTGGTGGGAGGGTATTATGTCAGTGACGGGTCTGGTGGAGGGTATTATGTCAGTGACGGGTCTGGTGGAGGGTATTATGTCAGTGACAAGTCTGGTGGAGGGTATTATGTCAGTGACGGGTCTGGTGGGAGGGTATTATGTCAGTGACGGGTATGGTGGAGGGTATTATGTCAGTGACGGATCTGGTGGAGGGTATTATGCCAGTGACGGGTCTGGTGGAGGGTATTATGTCAGTGACGGGTCTGGTGGAGGGTATTATGTCAGTGACGGGTCTGGTGGAGGGTATTATGTCAGTGACGGGTCTGGTGGGAGGGTATTATGTCAGTGACGGGTCTGGTGGGAGGGTATTATGTCAGTGACGGGTCTGGTGGAGGGTATTATGTCAGTGACGGGTCTGGTGGGAGGGTATTATGTCAGTGACGGGTCTGGTGGAGGGTATTATGCCAGTGACGGGTCTGGTGGAGGGTATTATGCCAGTGACGGGTCTGGTGGGAGGGTATTATGTCAGTGACGGGTCTGGTGGAGGGTATTATGTCAGTGACGGGTCTGGTGGGAGGGTATTATTCCAGTGACGGGTCTGGTGGAGGGTATTATGTCAGTGACGGGTCTGGTGGAGGGTATTATGTCAGTGACGGGTCTGGTGGAGGGTATTATGTCAGTGACGGGTCTGGTGGGAGGGTATTATGTCAGTGACGGGTCTGGTGGAGGGTATTATGCCAGTGACGGGTCTGGTGGAGGGTATTATGCCAGTGACGGGTCTGGTGGAGGGTATTATGTCAGTGACGGGTCTGGTGGGAGGGTATTATGCCAGTGACGGGTCTGGTGGGAGGGTATTATGCCAGTGACGGGTCTGGTGGGAGGGTATTATGTCAGTGACGGGTCTGGTGGATTGTATTATGTCAGTGACGGGTCTGGTGGAGGGTATTATGTCAGTGACGGGTCTGGTGGAGGGTATTATGCCAGTGACGGGTCTGGTGGAGGGTATTATGTCAGTGACGGGTCTGGTGGAGGGTATTATGTCAGTGACGGGTCTGGTGGGAGGGTATTATGTCAGTGACGGGTCTGGTGGAGGGTATTATGTCAGTGACGGGTCTGGTGGAGGGTATTATGTCAGTGAGGGGTCTGGTGGAGGGTATTATGCCAGTGACGGGTCTGGTGGAGGGTATTATGTCAGTGACGGGTCTGGTGGAGGGTATTATGTCAGTGACGGGTCTTGTGGAGGGAATTATGTCAGTGACGGGTCTGGTGGGAGGGTATTATGTCAGTGACGGGTCTGGTGGAGGGTATTATGTCAGTGACGGGTCTGGTGGAGGGTATTATGTCAGTGACGGGTCTGGTGGAGGGTATTATGTCAGTGACGGGTCAGGTGGGAGGGTATTATGCCAGTGACGGGTCTGGTGGGAGGGTATTATGTCAGTGACGGGTCTGGTGGTAGGGTATTATGTCAGTGACGGGTCTGGTGGAGGGTATTATGTCAGTGACGGGTCTGGTGGAGGGTATTATGTCAGTGACGGGTCTGGTGGAGGGTATTATGCCAATGACGGGTCTGGTGGAGGGTATTATGTCAGTGACGGGTCTGGTGGGAGGGTATTATGTCAGTGACGGGTCTGGTGGAGGGTATTATGTCAGTGACGGGTCTGGTGGAGGGTATTATGTCAGTGACGGGTCTGGTGGAGGGTATTATGTCAGTGACGGGTCTGGTGGAGGGTATTATGTCAGTGACGGGTCTGGTGGAGGGTATTATACCAGTGACGGGTCTGGTGGAGGGTATTATGTCAGTGACGGGTCTGGTGGGAGGGTATTATGTCAGTGACGGGTCTGGTGGGAGGGTATTAAGTCAGTGACGGGTCTGGTGGGAGGGTATTATGTCAGTGACGGGTCTGGTGGAGGGTATTATGTCAGTGACGGGTCTGGTGGGAGGGTATTATGTCAGTGACGGGTCTGGTGGAGGGTATTATGTCAGTGACGGGTCTGGTGGAGGGTATTATGTCAGTGACGGGTCTGGTGGAGGGTATTATGTCAGTGACGGGTCTGGTGGAGGGTATTATGTCAGTGACGGGTCTGGTGGAGGGTATTATGTCAGTGACGGGTCTGGTGGAGGGTATTATGCCAGTGACGGGTCTGGTGGAGGGTATTATGTCAGTGACGGGTCTGGTGGAGGGTATTATGTCAGTGACGGGTCTGGTGGGAGGGTATTATGTCAGTGACGGGTCTGGTGGAGGGTATTATGTCAGTGACGGGTCTGGTGGGAGGGTATTATGTCAGTGACGGGTCTGGTGGAGGGTATTATGTCAGTGACGGGTCTGGTGGGAGGGTATTATGTCAGTGACGGGTCTGGTGGAGGGTATTATGTCAGTGACGGGTCTGGTGGAGGGTATTATGTCAGTGACGGGTCTGGTGGAGGGCATTATGTCAGTGACGGGTAAGGTGGAGGGTATTATGTCAGTGACGGGTCTGGTGGAGGGTATTATGTCAGTGACGGGTCTGGTGGAGGGTATTATGTCAGTGACGGGTCTGGTGGGAGGGTATTATGTCAGTGACGGGTCTGGTGGAGGGTATTATGTCAGTGACGGGTCTGGTGGAGGGTATTATGCCAGTGACGGGTCTGGTGGAGGGTATTATGCCAGTGACGGGTCTGGTGGAGGGTATTATGTCAGTGACGGGTCTGGTGGAGGGTATTATGTCAGTGACGGGTCTGGTGGAGGGTATTATGTCAGTGACGGGTCTGGTGGAGGGTATTATGTCAGTGACGGGTCGGGTGGAGGGTATTATGTCAGTGACGGGTCTGGTGGAGGGTATTATGTCAGTGACGGGTCTGGTGGGAGGGTATTATACCAGTGACGGGTCTGGTGGAGGGTATTATGTCAGTGACGGGTCTGGTGGGAGGGTATTATGTCAGTGACGGGTCTGGTGGGAGGGTATTATGTCAGTGACGGGTCTGGTGGGAGGGTATTATGTCAGTGACGGGTCTGGTGGAGGGTATTATGTCAGTGACGGGTCTGGTGGGAGGGTATTATGTCAGTGACGGGTCTGGTGGGAGGGTATTATGTCAGTGACGGGTCTGGTGGGAGGGTCTGGTGGGAGGGTATTATACCAGTGACGGGTCTGGTGGAGGTTATTATGTCAGTGACGGGTCTGGTGGAGGGTATTATGTCAGTGACGGGTCTGGTGGAGGGTATTATGTCAGTGACGGGTCGGGTGGAGGGTATTATGTCAGTGACGGGTCTGGTGGAGGGTATTATGTCAGTGACGGGTCTGGTGGGAGGGTATTATACCAGTGACGGGTCTTGTGGAGGGTATTATGTCAGTGACGGGTCTGCTGGAGGGTATTATGTCAGTGACGGGTGTGGTGGGAGGGTATTATGTCAGTGAGGGGTCTGGTGGAGGGTATTATGTTAGTGACGGGTCTGGTGGGAGGGTATTATGCCAGTGACGGGTCTGGTGGGAGGGTCTGGTGGGAGGGTATTATACCAGTGACGGGTCTGGTGGAGGGTATTATGTCAGTGACGGGTCTGGTGGGAGGGTATTATGTCAGTGACGGGTCTGGTGGGATGGTATTATGTCAGTGACGGGTCTGGTGGGAGGGTCTGGTGGGAGGGTATTATGTCAGTGACGGGTCTGGTGGGAGGGTATTATGTCAGTGACGGGTCTGGTGGAGGGTATTATGTCAGTGACGGGTCTTGTGGAGGGTATTATGTCAGTGACGGGTCTGGTGGAGGGTATTATGTCAGTGACGGGTCTGGTGGGAGGGTATTATGTCAGTGACGGGTCTGGTGGAGGGTATTATGTCAGTGACGGGTCTGGTGGAGGGTATTATGTCAGTGACAAGTCTGGTGGAGGGTATTATGTCAGTGACGGGTCTGGTGGGAGGGTATTATGTCAGTGACGGGTATGGTGGAGGGTATTATGTCAGTGACGGGTCTGGTGGAGGGTATTATGCCAGTGACGGGTCTGGTGGAGGGTATTATGTCAGTGACGGGTCTGGTGGAGGGTATTATGTCAGTGACGGGTCTGGTGGGAGGGTATTATGTCAGTGACGGGTCTAGTGGGAGGGTATTATGTCAGTGACGGGTCTGGTGGAGGGTATTATGTCAGTGACGGGTCTGGTGGGAGGGTATTATGTCAGTGACGGGTCTGGTGGAGGGTATTATGCCAGTGACGGGTCTGGTGGAGGGTATTATGCCAGTGACGGGTCTGGTGGGAGGGTATTATGTCAGTGACGGGTCTGGTGGAGGGTATTATGTCAGTGACGGGTCTGGTGGGAGGGTATTATGCCAGTGACGGGTCTGGTGGAGGGTATTATGTCAGTGACGGGTCTGGTGGAGGGTATTATGTCAGTGACGGGTCTGGTGGAGGGTATTATATCAGTGACGGGTCTGGTGGGAGGGTATTATGTCAGTGACGGGTCTGGTGGAGGGTATTATGCCAGTGACGGGTCTGGTGGAGGGTATTATGCCAGTGACGGGTCTGGTGGAGGGTATTATGTCAGTGACGGGTCTGGTGGGAGGGTATTATGCCAGTGACGGGTCTGGTGGGAGGGTATTATGTCAGTGACGGGTCTGGTGGATTGTATTATGTCAGTGACGGGTCTGGTGGAGGGTATTATGTCAGTGACGGGTCTGGTGGAGGGTATTATGCCAGTGACGGGTCTGGTGGAGGGTATTATGTCAGTGACGGGTCTGGTGGAGGGTATTATGTCAGTGACGGGTCTGGTGGGAGGGTATTATGTCAGTGACGGGTCTGGTGGAGGGTATTATGTCAGTGACGGGTCTGGTGGAGGGTATTATGTCAGTGAGGGGTCTGGTGGAGGGTATTATGCCAGTGACGGGTCTGGTGGAGGGTATTATGTCAGTGACGGGTCTGGTGGGAGGGTATTATGCCAGTGACGGGTCTGGTGGAGGGTATTATGTCAGTGACGGGTCTGGTGGAGGGTATTATGTCAGTGAGGGGTCTGGTGGAGGGTATTATGCCAGTGACGGGTCTGGTGGAGGGTATTATGTCAGTGACGGGTCTGGTGGAGGGAATTATGTCAGTGACGGGTCTGGTGGAGGGTATTATGTCAATGACGGGTCTGGCGGGAGGGTATTATGCCAGTGACGGGTCTGATGGAGGGTATTATGTCAGTGACGGGTCTTGTGGAGGGAATTATGTCAGTGACGGGTCTGGTGGGAGGGTATTATGTCAGTGACGGGTCTGGTGGAGGGTATTATGTCAGTGACGGGTCTGGTGGAGGGTATTATGTCAGTGACGGGTCTAGTGGAGGGTATTATGTCAGTGACGGGTCATGGTGGGAGGGTATTATGCCAGTGACGGGTCTGGTGGGAGGGTATTATGTCAGTGACGGGTCTGGTGGTAGGGTATTATGTCAGTGACGGGTCTGGTGGAGGGTATTATGTCAGTGACGGGTCTGGTGGAGGGTATTATGTCAGTGACGGGTCTGGTGGAGGGTATTATGCCAGTGACGGGTCTGGTGGAGGGTATTATGTCAGTGACGGGTCTGGTGGGAGGGTATTATGTCAGTGACGGGTCTGGTGGAGGGTATTATGTCAGTGACGGGTCTGGTGGAGGGTATTATGTCAGTGACGGGTCTGGTGGAGGGTATTATGTCAGTGACGGGTCTGGTGGAGGGTATTATGTCAGTGACGGGTCTGGTGGAGGGTATTATACCAGTGACGGGTCTGGTGGAGGGTATTATGTCAGTGACGGGTCTGGTGGGAGGGTATTATGTCAGTGACGGGTCTGGTGGGAGGGTATTATGTCAGTGACGGGTCTGGTGGGAGGGTATTATGTCAGTGACGGGTCTGGTGGAGGGTATTATGTCAGTGACGGGTCTGGTGGGAGGGTATTATGTCAGTGACGGGTCTGGTGGAGGGTATTATGTCAGTGACGGGTCTGGTGGAGGGTATTATGTCAGTGACGGGTCTGGTGGAGGGTATTATGTCAGTGACGGGTCTGGTGGAGGGTATTATGTCAGTGACGGGTCTGGTGGAGGGTATTATGTCAGTGACGGGTCTGGTGGGAGGGTATTATGTCAGTGACGGGTCTGGTGGAGGGTATTATGTCAGTGACGGGTCTGGTGGAGGGTATTATGCCAGTGACGGGTCTGGTGGAGGGTATTATGTCAGTGACGGGTCTGGTGGAGGGTATTATGTCAGTGACGGGTCTGGTGGAGGGTATTATGTCAGTGACGGGTCTGGTGGGAGGGTATTATGTCAGTGACGGGTCTGGTGGAGGGTATTATGTCAGTGACGGGTCTGGTGGGAGGGTATTATGTCAGTGACGGGTCTGGTGGAGGGTATTATGTCAGTGACGGGTCTGGTGGGAGGGTATTATGTCAGTGACGGGTCTGGTGGAGGGTATTATGTCAGTGACGGGTCTGGTGGAGGGTATTATGTCAGTGACGGGTCTGGTGGAGGGTATTATGTCAGTGACGGGTATGGTGGAGGGTATTATGTCAGTGACGGGTCTGGTGGAGGGTATTATGTCAGTGACGGGTCTGGTGGAGGGTATTATGTCAGTGACGGGTCTGGTGGAGGGTATTATGTCAGTGACGGGTCTGGTGGGAGGGTATTATGTCAGTGACGGGTCTGGTGGAGGGTATTATGTCAGTGACGGGTCTGGTGGAGGGTATTATGTCAGTGACGGGTCTGGTGGAGGGTATTATGTCAGTGACGGGTCTGGTGGAGGGTATTATGTCAGTGACGGGTCTGGTGGAGGGTATTATGTCAGTGACGGGTCTGGTGGAGGGTATTATGTCAGTGACGGGTCTGGTGGAGGGTATTATGTCAGTGACGGGTCTGGTGGAGGGTATTATGTCAGTGACGGGTCTGGTGGAGGGTATTATGTCAGTGACGGGTCTGGTGGGAGGGTATTATAGTCAGTGACGGGTCTGGTGGAGGGTATTATGTCAGTGACGGGTCTGGTGGGAGGGTATTATGTCAGTGACGGGTCTGGTGGGAGGGTATTATGTCAGTGACGGGTCTGGTGGAGGGTATTATGTCAGTGACGGGTCTGGTGGGAGGGTATTATGTCAGTGACGGGTCTGGTGGGAGGGTATTATGTCAGTGACGGGTCTGGTGGAGGGTATTATGTCAGTGACGGGTCTGGTGGGAGGGTATTATGTCAGTGACGGGTCTGGTGGGAGGGTATTATGTCAGTGACGGGTCTGGTGGGAGGGTCTGGTGGGAGGGTATTATACCAGTGACGGGTCTGGTGGAGGTTATTATGTCAGTGACGGGTCTGGTGGAGGGTATTATGTCAGTGACGGGTCTGGTGGAGGGTATTATGTCAGTGACGGGTCGGGTGGAGGGTATTATGTCAGTGACGGGTCTGGTGGAGGGTATTATGTCAGTGACGGGTCTGGTGGGAGGGTATTATACCAGTGACGGGTCTGGTGGAGGGTATTATGTCAGTGACGGGTCTGGTGGAGGGTATTATGTCAGTGACGGGTGTGGTGGGAGGGTATTATGTCAGTGAGGGGTCTGGTGGAGGGTATTATGTTAGTGACGGGTCTGGTGGCAGGGTATTATGCCAGTGACGGGTCTGGTGGGAGGGTCTGGTGGGAGGGTATTATACCAGTGACGGGTCTGGTGGAGGGTATTATGTCAGTGACGGGTCTGGTGGGAGGGTATTATGTCAGTGACGGGTCTGGTGGGATGGTATTATGTCAGTGACGGGTCTGGTGGGAGGGTCTGGTGGGAGGGTATTATGTCAGTGACGGGTCTGGTGGGAGGGTATTATGTCAGTGACGGGTCTGGTGGAGGGTATTATGTCAGTGACGGGTCTGGTGGAGGGTATTATGTCAGTGACGGGTCTGGTGGAGGGTATTATGTCAGTGACGGGTCTGGTGGGAGGGTATTATGTCAGTGACGGGTCTGGTGGAGGGTATTATGTCAGTGACGGGTCTGGTGGAGGGTATTATGTCAGTGACGGGTCTGGTGGAGGGTATTATGTCAGTGACGGGTCTGGTGGAGGGTATTATGTCAGTGACGGGTCTGGTGGAGGGTATTATGTCAGTGACGGGTCTGGTGGAGGGTATTATGTCAGTGACGGGTCTGGTGGGAGGGTATTATGTCAGTGACGGGTCTGGTGGAGGGTATTATGTCAGTGACGGGTCTGGTGGAGGGTATTATGTCAGTGACGGGTCTGGTGGAGGGTATTATGTCAGTGACGGGTCTGGTGGAGGGTATTATGTCAGTGACGGGTCTGGTGGAGGGTATTATGTCAGTGACGGGTCTGGTGGAGGGTATTATGTCAGTGACGGGTCTGGTGGAGGGTATTATGTCAGTGACGGGTCTGGTGGAGGGTATTATGTCAGTGACGGGTCTGGTGGAGGGTATTATGTCAGTGACGGGTCTGGTGGAGGGTATTATGTCAGTGACGGGTCTGGTGGGAGGGTATTATGTCAGTGACGGGTCTGGTGGAGGGTATTATGTCAGTGACGGGTCTGGTGGAGGGTATTATGTCAGTGACGGGTCTGGTGGAGGGTATTATGTCAGTGACGGGTCTGGTGGAGGGTATTATGTCAGTGACGGGTCTGGTGGAGGGTATTATGTCAGTGACGGGTCTGGTGGAGGGTATTATGTCAGTGACGGGTCTGGTGGAGGGTATTATGTCAGTGACGGGTCTGGTGGAGGGTATTATGTCAGTGACGGGTCTGGTGGGAGGGTATTATGTCAGTGACGGGTCTGGTGGAGGGTATTATGTCAGTGACGGGTCTGGTGGAGGGTATTATGTCAGTGACGGGTCTGGTGGAGGGTATTATGTCAGTGACGGGTCTGGTGGGAGGGTATTATGTCAGTGACGGGTCTGGTGGAGGGTATTATGTCAGTGACGGGTCTGGTGGAGGGTATTATGCCAGTGACGGGTCTGGTGGAGGGTATTATGTCAGTGACGGGTCTGGTGGAGGGTATTATGTCAGTGACGGGTCTGGTGGAGGGTATTATGTCAGTGACGGGTCTGGTGGGAGGGTATTATGTCAGTGACGGGTCTGGTGGAGGGTATTATGTCAGTGACGGGTCTGGTGGAGGGTATTATGTCAGTGACGGGTCTGGTGGAGGGTATTATGTCAGTGACGGGTCTGGTGGAGGGTATTATGTCAGTGACGGGTCTGGTGGAGGGTATTATGTCAGTGACGGGTCTGGTGGAGGGTATTATGTCAGTGACGGGTCTGGTGGAGGGTATTATGTCAGTGACGGGTCTGGTGGAGGGTATTATGTCAGTGACGGGTCTGGTGGAGGGTATTATGTCAGTGACGGGTCTGGTGGAGGGTATTATGTCAGTGACGGGTCTGGTGGAGGGTATTATGTCAGTGACGGGTCTGGTGGGAGGGTATTATGTCAGTGACGGGTCTGGTGGAGGGTATTATGTCAGTGACGGGTCTGGTGGAGGGTATTATGTCAGTGACGGGTCTGGTGGGAGGGTATTATGTCAGTGACGGGTCTGGTGGAGGGTATTATGTCAGTGACGGGTCTGGTGGAGGGTATTATGTCCAGTGACGGGTCTGGTGGAGGGTATTATGTCAGTGACGGGTCTGGTGGAGGGTATTATGTCAGTGACGGGTCTGGTGGAGGGTATTATGTCAGTGACGGGTCTGGTGGAGGGTATTATGTCAGTGACGGGTCTGGTGGAGGGTATTATGTCAGTGACGGGTCTGGTGGAGGGTATTATGTCAGTGACGGGTCTGGTGGGAGGGTATTATGTCAGTGACGGGTCTGGTGGAGGGTATTATGTCAGTGACGGGTCTGGTGGAGGGTATTATGTCAGTGACGGGTCTGGTGGAGGGTATTATGTCAGTGACGGGTCTGGTGGGAGGGTATTATGTCAGTGACGGGTCTGGTGGAGGGTATTATGTCAGTGACGGGTCTGGTGGAGGGTATTATGTCAGTGACGGGTCTGGTGGGAGGGTATTATGTCAGTGACGGGTCTGGTGGAGGGTATTATGTCAGTGACGGGTCTGGTGGAGGGTATTATGTCAGTGACGGGTCTGGTGGAGGGTATTATGTCAGTGACGGGTCTGGTGGAGGGTATTATGTCAGTGACGGGTCTGGTGGAGGGTATTATGTCAGTGACGGGTCTGGTGGAGGGTATTATGTCAGTGACGGGTCTGGTGGAGGGTATTATGTCAGTGACGGGTCTGGTGGAGGGTATTATGTCAGTGACGGGTCTGGTGGGAGGGTATTATGTCAGTGACGGGTCTGGTGGAGGGTATTATGTCAGTGACGGGTCTGGTGGAGGGTATTATGTCAGTGACGGGTCTGGTGGAGGGTATTATGTCAGTGACGGGTCTGGTGGAGGGTATTATGTCAGTGACGGGTCTGGTGGAGGGTATTATGTCAGTGACGGGTCTGGTGGAGGGTATTATGTCAGTGACGGGTCTGGTGGAGGGTATTATGTCAGTGACGGGTCTGGTGGAGGGTATTATGTCAGTGACGGGTCTGGTGGAGGGTATTATGTCAGTGACGGGTCTGGTGGAGGGTATTATGTCAGTGACGGGTCTGGTGGAGGGTATTATGTCAGTGACGGGTCTGGTGGAGGGTATTATGTCAGTGACGGGTCTGGTGGAGGGTATTATGTCAGTGACGGGTCTGGTGGAGGGTATTATGTCAGTGACGGGTCTGGTGGAGGGTATTATGTCAGTGACGGGTCTGGTGGAGGGTATTATGTCAGTGACGGGTCTGGTGGAGGGTATTATGTCAGTGACGGGTCTGGTGGGAGGGTATTATGTCAGTGACGGGTCTGGTGGAGGGTATTATGTCAGTGACGGGTCTGGTGGAGGGTATTATGTCAGTGACGGGTCTGGTGGAGGGTATTATGTCAGTGACGGGTCTGGTGGAGGGTATTATGTCAGTGACGGGTCTGGTGGAGGGTATTATGTCAGTGACGGGTCTGGTGGAGGGTATTATGTCAGTGACGGGTCTGGTGGAGGGTATTATGTCAGTGACGGGTCTGGTGGAGGGTATTATGTCAGTGACGGGTCTGGTGGGAGGGTATTATGTCAGTGACGGGTCTGGTGGGAGGGTATTATGTCAGTGACGGGTCTGGTGGAGGGTATTATGTCAGTGACGGGTCTGGTGGGAGGGTATTATGTCAGTGACGGGTCTGGTGGAGGGTATTATGTCAGTGACGGGTCTGGTGGGAGGGTATTATGTCAGTGACGGGTCTGGTGGAGGGTATTATGTCAGTGACGGGTCTGGTGGAGGGTATTATGTCAGTGACGGGTCTGGTGGAGGGTATTATGTCAGTGACGGGTCTGGTGGAGGGTATTATGTCAGTGACGGGTCTGGTGGGAGGGTATTATGTCAGTGACGGGTCTGGTGGAGGGTATTATGTCAGTGACGGGTCTGGTGGAGGGTATTATGTCAGTGACGGGTCTGGTGGAGGGTATTATGTCAGTGACGGGTCTGGTGGAGGGTATTATGTCAGTGACGGGTCTGGTGGAGGGTATTATGTCAGTGACGGGTCTGGTGGAGGGTATTATGTCAGTGACGGGTCTGGTGGAGGGTATTATGTCAGTGACGGGTCTGGTGGAGGGTATTATGTCAGTGACGGGTCTGGTGGAGGGTATTATGTCAGTGACGGGTCTGGTGGAGGGTATTATGTCAGTGACGGGTCTGGTGGAGGGTATTATGTCAGTGACGGGTCTGGTGGGAGGGTATTATGTCAGTGACGGGTCTGGTGGGAGGGTATTATGTCAGTGACGGGTCTGGTGGGAGGGTATTATGTCAGTGACGGGTCTGGTGGAGGGTATTATGTCAGTGACGGGTCTGGTGGAGGGTATTATGTCAGTGACGGGTCTGGTGGAGGGTATTATGTCAGTGACGGGTCTGGTGGAGGGTATTATGTCAGTGACGGGTCTGGTGGAGGGTATTATGTCAGTGACGGGTCTGGTGGAGGGTATTATGCCAGTGACGGGTCTGGTGGGAGGGTATTATGTCAGTGACGGGTCTGGTGGAGGGTATTATGTCAGTGACGGGTCTGGTGGAGGGTATTATGTCAGTGACGGGTCTGGTGGAGGGTATTATGTCAGTGACGGGTCTGGTGGGAGGGTATTATGTCAGTGACGGGTCTGGTGGAGGGTATTATGTCAGTGACGGGTCTGGTGGAGGGTATTATGTCAGTGACGGGTCTGGTGGAGGGTATTATGTCAGTGACGGGTCTGGTGGAGGGTATTATGTCAGTGACGGGTCTGGTGGAGGGTATTATGTCCAGTGACGGGTCTGGTGGAGGGTATTATGTCAGTGACGGGTCTGGTGGAGGGTATTATGTCAGTGACGGGTCTGGTGGAGGGTATTATGTCAGTGACGGGTCTGGTGGAGGGTATTATGTCAGTGACGGGTCTGGTGGAGGGTATTATGTCAGTGACGGGTCTGGTGGAGGGTATTATGTCAGTGACGGGTCTGGTGGAGGGTATTATGTCAGTGACGGGTCTGGTGGAGGGTATTATGTCAGTGACGGGTCTGGTGGAGGGTATTATGTCAGTGACGGGTCTGGTGGAGGGTATTATGTCAGTGACGGGTCTGGTGGGAGGGTATTATGTCAGTGACGGGTCTGGTGGAGGGTATTATGTCAGTGACGGGTCTGGTGGAGGGTATTATGTCAGTGACGGGTCTGGTGGAGGGTATTATGTCAGTGACGGGTCTGGTGGAGGGTATTATGTCAGTGACGGGTCTGGTGGAGGGTATTATGTCAGTGACGGGTCTGGTGGAGGGTATTATGTCAGTGACGGGTCTGGTGGAGGGTATTATGTCAGTGACGGGTCTGGTGGAGGGTATTATGTCAGTGACGGGTCTGGTGGAGGGTATTATGTCAGTGACGGGTCTGGTGGAGGGTATTATGTCAGTGACGGGTCTGGTGGAGGGTATTATGTCAGTGACGGGTCTGGTGGAGGGTATTATGTCAGTGACGGGTCTGGTGGAGGGTATTATGTCAGTGACGGGTCTGGTGGGAGGGTATTATGTCAGTGACGGGTCTGGTGGAGGGTATTATGTCAGTGACGGGTCTGGTGGAGGGTATTATGTCAGTGACGGGTCTGGTGGAGGGTATTATGTCAGTGACGGGTCTGGTGGAGGGTATTATGCCAGTGACGGGTCTGGTGGGAGGGTATTATGTCAGTGACGGGTCTGGTGGAGGGTATTATGTCAGTGACGGGTCTGGTGGAGGGTATTATGTCAGTGACGGGTCTGGTGGAGGGTATTATGTCAGTGACGGGTCTGGTGGGAGGGTATTATGTCAGTGACGGGTCTGGTGGAGGGTATTATGTCAGTGACGGGTCTGGTGGAGGGTATTATGTCAGTGACGGGTCTGGTGGGAGGGTATTATGTCAGTGACGGGTCTGGTGGAGGGTATTATGTCAGTGACGGGTCTGGTGGAGGGTATTATGCCAGTGACGGGTCTGGTGGAGGGTATTATGTCAGTGACGGGTCTGGTGGAGGGTATTATGTCAGTGACGGGTCTGGTGGAGGGTATTATGTCAGTGACGGGTCTGGTGGAGGGTATTATGTCAGTGACGGGTCTGGTGGAGGGTATTATGTCAGTGACGGGTCTGGTGGAGGGTATTATGTCAGTGACGGGTCTGGTGGAGGGTATTATGTCAGTGACGGGTCTGGTGGAGGGTATTATGTCAGTGACGGGTCTGGTGGAGGGTATTATGTCAGTGACGGGTCTGGTGGAGGGTATTATGTCAGTGACGGGTCTGGTGGAGGGTATTATGTCAGTGACGGGTCTGGTGGAGGGTATTATGTCAGTGACGGGTCTGGTGGGAGGGTATTATGTCAGTGACGGGTCTGGTGGAGGGTATTATGTCAGTGACGGGTCTGGTGGAGGGTATTATGTCAGTGACGGGTCTGGTGGAGGGTATTATGTCAGTGACGGGTCTGGTGGAGGGTATTATGTCAGTGACGGGTCTGGTGGAGGGTATTATGTCAGTGACGGGTCTGGTGGAGGGTATTATGTCAGTGACGGGTCTGGTGGAGGGTATTATGTCAGTGACGGGTCTGGTGGAGGGTATTATGTCAGTGACGGGTCTGGTGGAGGGTATTATGTCAGTGACGGGTCTGGTGGAGGGTATTATGTCAGTGACGGGTCTGGTGGAGGGTATTATGTCAGTGACGGGTCTGGTGGAGGGTATTATGTCAGTGACGGGTCTGGTGGAGGGTATTATGTCAGTGACGGGTCTGGTGGAGGGTATTATGTCAGTGACGGGTCTGGTGGAGGGTATTATGTCAGTGACGGGTCTGGTGGAGGGTATTATGTCAGTGACGGGTCTGGTGGAGGGTATTATGTCAGTGACGGGTCTGGTGGAGGGTATTATGTCAGTGA
>NW_027190360.1:0-41923 GCF_040958095.1 Procambarus clarkii | reverse complement strand
TTTCAATATCTTACTCAGTAATTTAACGAGAAACAAATAGTTGATTGAAAATGAAGTATTTAAGGTTATTATCTAATCAATTATGTGTTTGCATCATTTTTATCGTATATATATGAATTAATACCCATGGACTGAAAATTCAAAAAAACGTGGAAAAACGGCAAAATATTGCCTAATTCGATGATATTTTGTTTAAATCACATGAAGGAAAAGGGGATGATAAACGTCAAAATATTGCTAAATTCGATGATTTTCCGTACGAAACAAAATGCAAGAAAACTTGCTTAAAATGCAATATTACGCGAAATTCTGAGATTTGAAAGGCAAATCACATATCCTGATACTACATGAAATAGTATCGGAATAGTGGTAAAAATGAATATATTTGCGTAATGTCAAACTACATGATTAACGTGAAAAAGTTACTATTTAACCATATTTGAGGATTTTACCTTCAAATCATAGAGCGAGGTTTCGTATTATTTAGATCCCAGAAAAGACATATGACAATGTTGTTTCCAATACAAATGATAAAAAACAATGTGTTTTCATTAGAATTAACTATAATGTTCTTGATTTTCCGTTTATATTAACGATGGAAGATGTACACGTAAAACCGCTCTAATCCGGCTGAAACGTCGATATATGCAATAAAAACCGAATTTCTCCCCTTTTCAATATCTTACTCAGTATTTTAACGAGAAACAAATAGATGATTGAAAATGAAGTATTTAGGGTTATTATCTAATCAATTATGTGTTTGCATCATTTTTAACGTATATATATATGAATTCATACCCATGGACGGAAAATTCACAAAAACGTGGAAAACGGCAAAATATTGCCTAATTCGATGATATTTTGTTTAAATAACCTGAAGGAAAAGGAGATGATAAACGTTAAAATATTGCTAAATTCGATGATTTTTCGTACGAAGCAAAATGCAAGAAAACTTGCTTAAAATGCAATATTATGCGAAATTATGAGATTTGAAGGCCAAATCACATATCGTGATGCTACATGAAATAGTATCGAAATATTGGTAAAAATGAATATATTTACGTAATATCAAACTACATGAAAAACGTGAAAAAAGTCAATATATAAAAATATTTGAGGATTTTAACTTCAAATCATAGAGCGAGGTTTCGTATTATTTAGTTCCAAGAAAAGACATATGACAATGTTGTTTCCAATACAAATGATAAAAAACAATGTGTTTTCATTAGAATTAACTATAATGTTCTTGATTTTCCGTTTATATTAACGAGGGAAGATGTACACGTAAAACCGTTCTAATCCGGCTGAAACGTCGATATATGCAATAAAAACCGAACTTCTCCCCTTTTCAATATCTTACTCAGTATTTTAACGAGAAACAAATAGATGATTGAAAATGAAGTATTTAAGGTTATTATCTAATTAATTATGTGTTTGCATCATTTTTATCGTAAATATATGAATTAATACCCATGGACTGAAAATTAACAAAAACGTGGAAAACGGCAAAATATTGCCTAATTCGATGATATTTTGTTTAAATCACATGAAGGAAAAGGGGATGATAAACGTCAAAATATTGCTAAATTCGATGATTTTTCGTACGAAACCAAATGCAAGAAAACTTGCTTAAAATGCAATATTATGCGAAATTCTGAGATTTGATGGCCAAATTACATATCGTGATACTACATGAAATAGTATCGAAATATTGGTAAAAATGAATATATTTACGTAATATCAAACTACATGAAAAACGTGAAAAAAATCACTATATAACCATATTTGAGGATTTTAACTTCAAATCATAGAGCGAGGTTTCGTATTATTTAGTTCCAAGAAAAGACATATGACAATGTTGTTTCCAATACAAATGATAAAAAACAATGTGTTTTCATTAGAATTAACTATAATGTTCTTGATTTTCCGTTTATATTAACGAGGGAAGATGTACACGTAAAACCGCTCTAATCCGGCTGAAACGTCGATATATGCAATAAAAACCGAACTTCTCCCCTTTTCAATATCTTACTCAGTATTTTAACGAGAAACAAATAGATGATTGAAAATGAAGTATTTAAGGTTATTATCTAATCAATTATGTTTGCATCATTTTTATCGTATATATATGAATTAAAACCCATGGACTGAAAATTCACAAAAACGTGGAAAACGGCAAAATATTGCCTAATTCGATGATATTTTGTTTAAATCACATGAAGGAAAAGGAGATGATAAACGTCAAAATATTGCTATATTCAATGATTTTTCGTACGAAACAAAATGCAAGAAAACTTGCTTAAAATGCAATATTATGCGAAATTCTGAGATTTGAAGGCCAAATCACATATCGTGATACTACATGAAATAGTATCGAAATATTGGTAAAAATGAATATATTTACGTAATATCAAACTACATGAAAAACGTGAAAAAAGTCACTATATAACCATATTTGAGGATTTTAACTTCAAATCATAGAGCGAGGTTTCGTATTATTTAGATCCAAGAAAAGACATATGACAATGTTGTTTCCAATACAAATGATAAAAAACAATGTGTTTTCATTAGAATTAACTATAATGTTCTTGATTTTCCGTTTATATTAACGATGGAAGATGTACACGTAAAACCGCTCTAATCCGGCTGAAACGTCGATATATGCAATAAAAACCGAACTTCTCCCCTTTTCATTATCTTACTCAGTATTTTAGCGAGAAACAAATAGATGATTGAAAATGAAGTATTTAAGGTTATTATCTAATCAATTATGTGTTTGCATCATTTTTATCGTATATATATGAATTAAAACCCATGGACTGAAAATTCACAAAAACGTGGAAAACGGCAAAATATTGCCTAATATGATGATATTTTGTTTAAATCACATGAAGGAAAAGGAGATGATAAACGTCAAAATATTGCTATATTCGATGATTTTTCGTACGAAACAAAATGCAAGAAAACTTGCTTAAAATGCAATATTATGCGAAATTCTGAGATTTGAAGGCCAAATCACATATCGTGATGCTACATGAAATAGTATCGAAATATTGGTAAAAATGAATATATTTACGTAATATCAAACTACATGAAAAACGTGAAAAAAGTCAATATATAAAAATATTTGAGGATTTTAACTTCAAATCATAGAGCGAGGTTTCGTATTATTTAGTTCCAAGAAAAGACATATGACAATGTTGTTTCCAATACAAATGATAAAAAACAATGTGTTTTCATTAGAATTAACTATAATGTTCTTGATTTTCCGTTTATATTAACGAGGGAAGATGTACACGTAAAACCGCTCTAATCCGGCTGAAACGTCGATATATGCAATAAAAACCGAACTTCTCCCCTTTTCAATATCTTACTCAGTATTTTAACGAGAAACAAATAGATGATTGAAAATGAAGTATTTAAGGTTATTATCTAATTAATTATGTGTTTGCATCATTTTTATCGTAAATATATGAATTAATACCCATGGACTGAAAATTAACAAAAACGTGGAAAACGGCAAAATATTGCCTAATTCGATGATATTTTGTTTAAATCACATGAAGGAAAAGGGGATGATAAACGTCAAAATATTGCTAAATTCGATGATTTTTCGTACGAAACCAAATGCAAGAAAACTTGCTTAAAATGCAATATTATGCGAAATTCTGAGATTTGATGGCCAAATTACATATCGTGATACTACATGAAATAGTATCGAAATATTGGTAAAAATGAATATATTTACGTAATATCAAACTACATGAAAAACGTGAAAAAAGTCACTATATAACCATATTTGAGGATTTTAACTTCAAATCATAGAGCGAGGTTTCGTATTATTTAGTTCCAAGAAAAGACATATGACAATGTTGTTTCCAATACAAATGATAAAAAACAATGTGTTTTCATTAGAATTAACTATAATGTTCTTGATTTTCCGTTTATATTAACGAGGGAAGATGTACACGTAAAACCGCTCTAATCCGGCTGAAACGTCGATATATGCAATAAAAACCGAACTTCTCCCCTTTTCAATATCTTACTCAGTATTTTAACGAGAAACAAATAGATGATTGAAAATGAAGTATTTAAGGTTATTATCTAATCAATTATGTGTTTGCATCATTTTTATCGTATATATATGAATTAAAACCCATGGACTGAAAATTCACAAAAACGTGGAAAACGGCAAAATATTGGTTATTTCGATGATATTTTGTTTAAATCACATGAAGGAAAAGGAGATGATAAACGTCAAAATATTGCTATATTCGATGATTTTTCGTACGAAACAAAATGCAAGAAAACTTGCTTAAAATGCAATATTATGCGAAATTCTGAGATTTGAAGGCCAAATCACATATCGTGATACTACATGAAATAGTATCGAAATATTGGTAAAAATGAATATATTTACGTAATATCAAACTACATGAAAAACGTGAAAAAAGTCACTATATAACCATATTTGAGGATTTTAACTTCAAATCATAGAGCGAGGTTTCGTATTATTTAGATCCAAGAAAAGACATATGACAATGTTGTTTCCAATACAAATGATAAAAAACAATGTGTTTTCATTAGAATTAACTATAATGTTCTTGATTTTCCGTTTATATTAACGATGGAAGATGTACACGTAAAACCGCTCTAATCCGGCTGAAACGTCGATATATGCAATAAAAACCGAACTTCTCCCCTTTTCATTATCTTACTCAGTATTTTAGCGAGAAACAAATAGATGATTGAAAATGAAGTATTTAAGGTTATTATCTAATCAATTATGTGTTTGCATCATTTTTATCGTATATATATGAATTAAAACCCATGGACTGAAAATTCACAAAAACGTGGAAAACGGCAAAATATTGCCTAATATGATGATATTTTGTTTAAATCACATGAAGGAAAAGGAGATGATAAACGTCAAAATATTGCTATATTCGATGATTTTTCGTACGAAACAAAATGCAAGAAAACTTGCTTAAAATGCAATATTATGCGAAATTCTGAGATTTGAAGGCCAAATCACATATCGTGATGCTACATGAAATAGTATCGAAATATTGGTAAAAATGAATATATTTACGTAATATCAAACTACATGAAAAACGTGAAAAAAGTCACTATATAAAAATATTTGAGGATTTTAACTTCAAATCATAGAGCGAGGTTTCGTATTATTTAGTTCCAAGAAAAGACATATGACAATGTTGTTTCCAATACAAATGATAAAAAAACAATGTGTTTTCATTAGAATTAACTATAATGTTCTTGATTTTCCGTTTATATTAACGAGGGAAGATGTACACGTAAAACCGCTCTAATCCGGCTGAAACGTCGATATATGCAATAAAAACCGAACTTCTCCCCTTTTCAATATCTTACTCAGTATTTTAACGAGAAACAAATAGATGATTGAAAATGAAGTATTTAAGGTTATTATCTAATTAATTATGTGTTTGCATCATTTTTATCGTAAATATATGAATTAATACCCATGGACTGAAAATTAACAAAAACGTGGAAAACGGCAAAATATTGCCTAATTCGATGATATTTTGTTTAAATCACATGAAGGAAAAGGGGATGATAAACGTCAAAATATTGCTAAATTCGATGATTTTTCGTACGAAACCAAATGCAAGAAAACTTGCTTAAAATGCAATATTATGCGAAATTCTGAGATTTGATGGCCAAATTACATATCGTGATACTACATGAAATAGTATCGAAATATTGGTAAAAATGAATATATTTACGTAATATCAAACTACATGAAAAACGTGAAAAAAGTCACTATATAACCATATTTGAGGATTTTAACTTCAAATCATAGAGCGAGGTTTCGTATTATTTAGTTCCAAGAAAAGACATATGACAATGTTGTTTCCAATACAAATGATAAAAAACAATGTGTTTTCATTAGAATTAACTATAATGTTCTTGATTTTCCGTTTATATTAACGAGGGAAGATGTACACGTAAAACCGCTCTAATCCGGCTGAAACGTCGATATATGCAATAAAAACCGAACTTCTCCCCTTTTCAATATCTTACTCAGTATTTTAACGAGAAACAAATAGATGATTGAAAATGAAGTATTTAAGGTTATTATCTAATCAATTATGTGTTTGCATCATTTTTATCGTATATATATGAATTAAAACCCATGGACTGAAAATTCACAAAAACGTGGAAAACGGCAAAATATTGGTTATTTCGATGATATTTTGTTTAAATCACATGAAGGAAAAGGAGATGATAAACGTCAAAATATTGCTATATTCGATGATTTTTCGTACGAAACAAAATGCAAGAAAACTTGCTTAAAATGCAATATTATGCGAAATTCTGAGATTTGAAGGCCAAATCACATATCGTGATACTACATGAAATAGTATCGAAATATTGGTAAAAATGAATATATTTACGTAATATCAAACTACATGAAAAACGTGAAAAAAGTCACTATATAACCATATTTGAGGATTTTAACTTCAAATCATAGAGCGAGGTTTCGTATTATTTAGATCCAAGAAAAGACATATGACAATGTTGTTTCCAATACAAATGATAAAAAACAATGTGTTTTCATTAGAATTAACTATAATGTTCTTGATTTTCCGTTTATATTAACGATGGAAGATGTACACGTAAAACCGCTCTAATCCGGCTGAAACGTCGATATATGCAATAAAAACCGAACTTCTCCCCTTTTCATTATCTTACTCAGTATTTTAACGAGAAACAAATAGATGATTGAAAATGAAGTATTTAAGGTTATTATCTAATCAATTATGTGTTTGCATCATTTTTATCGTATATATATGAATTAAAACCCATGGACTGAAAATTCACAAAAACGTGGAAAACGGCAAAATATTGCCTAATATGATGATATTTTGTTTAAATCACATGAAGGAAAAGGAGATGATAAACGTCAAAATATTGCTATATTCGATGATTTTTCGTACGAAACAAAATGCAAGAAAACTTGCTTAAAATGCAATATTATGCGAAATTCTGAGATTTGAAGGCCAAATCACATATCGTGATACTACATGAAATAGTATCGAAATATTGGTAAAAATGAATATATTTACGTAATATCAAACTACATGAAAAACGTGAAAAAAGTCACTATTTAACCATATTTGAGGATTTTAACTTCAAATCATAGAGCGAGGTTTCGTATTATTTGGATCCAAGAAAAGACATATGACAATGTATGTTGTTTGCAATACAAATGATAAAAATCAAAGTGTTTTCATTAGCATTAACTAAAATGTTCCTGGTTTTCCGTTTATATTACCGATGGAAGATGTACACGAAAATCGCTCTATTCCGGCTGAAACGTCGATATATGCAATAAAAACAGAACTTCTCCCCTTTTCAATATCTTACTCAGTAATTTAACGAGAAACAAATAGTTGATTGAAAATGAAGTATTTAAGGTTATTATCTAATCAATTATGTGTTTGCATCATTTTTATCGTATATATATGAATTAATACCCATCGACTGAAAATTCAAAAAAACGTGGAAAAACGGCAAAATATTGCCTAATTCGATGATATTTTGTTTAAATCACATGAAGGAAAAGGGGATGATAAACGTCAAAATATTGCTAAATTCGATGATTTTCCGTACGAAACAAAATGCAAGAAAACTTGCTTAAAATGCAATATTACGCGAAATTCTGAGATTTGAAATGCAAATCACATATCCTGATACTACATGAAATAGTATCGGAATAGTGGTAAAAATGAATATATTTGCGTAATGTCAAACTACATGATTAACGTGAAAAAGTTACTATTTAACCATATTTGAGGATTTTACCTTCAAATCATAGAGCGAGGTTTCGTATTATTTAGATCCCAGAAAAGACATATGACAATGTTGTTTCCAATACAAATGATAAAAAACAATGTGTTTTCATTAGAATTAACTATAATGTTCTTGATTTTCCGTTTATATTAACGATGGAAGATGTACACGTAAAACCGCTCTAATCCGGCTGAAACGTCGATATATGCAATAAAAACCGAATTTCTCCCCTTTTCAATATCTTACTCAGTATTTTAACGAGAAACAAATAGATGATTGAAAATGAAGTATTTAGGGTTATTATCTAATCAATTATGTGTTTGCATCATTTTTAACGTATATATATATGAATTCATACCCATGGACGGAAAATTCACAAAAACGTGGAAAACGGCAAAATATTGCCTAATTCGATGATATTTTGTTTAAATAACCTGAAGGAAAAGGAGATGATAAACGTTAAAATATTGCTAAATTCGATGATTTTTCGTACGAAGCAAAATGCAAGAAAACTTGCTTAAAATGCAATATTATGCGAAATTATGAGATTTGAAGGCCAAATCACATATCGTGATGCTACATGAAATAGTATCGAAATATTGGTAAAAATTAATATATTTACGTAATATCAAACTACATGAAAAACGTGAAAAAAGTCAATATATAAAAATATTTGAGGATTTTAACTTCAAATCATAGAGCGAGGTTTCGTATTATTTAGTTCCAAGAAAAGACATATGACAATGTTGTTTCCAATACAAATGATAAAAAACAATGTGTTTTCATTAGAATTAACTATAATGTTCTTGATTTTCCGTTTATATTAACGAGGGAAAATGTACACGTAAAACCGCTCTAATCCGGCTGAAACGTCGATATATGCAATAAAAACCGAACTTCTCCCCTTTTCAATATCTTACTCAGTATTTTAACGAGAAACAAATAGATGATTGAAAATGAAGTATTTAAGGTTATTATCTAATTAATTATGTGTTTGCATCATTTTTATCGAAAATATATGAATTAATACCCATGGACTGAAAATTAACAAAAACGTGGAAAACGGCAAAATATTGCCTAATTCGATGATATTTTGTTTAAATCACATGAAGGAAAAGGGGATGATAAACGTCAAAATATTGCTAAATTCGATGATTTTTCGTACGAAACCAAATGCAAGAAAACTTGCTTAAAATGCAATATTATGCGAAATTCTGAGATTTGATGGCCAAATTACATATCGTGATACTACATGAAATAGTATCGAAATATTGGTAAAAATGAATATATTTACGTAATATCAAACTACATGAAAAACGTGAAAAAAGTCACTATATAACCATATTTGAGGATTTTAACTTCAAATCATAGAGCGAGGTTTCGTATTATTTAGTTCCAAGAAAAGACATATGACAATGTTGTTTCCAATACAAATGATAAAAAACAATGTGTTTTCATTAGAATTAACTATAATGTTCTTGATTTTCCGTTTATATTAACGAGGGAAGATGTACACGTAAAACCGCTCTAATCCGGCTGAAACGTCGATATATGCAATAAAAACCGAACTTCTCCCCTTTTCAATATCTTACTCAGTATTTTAACGAGAATCAAATAGATGATTGAAAATGAAGTATTTAAGGTTATTATCTAATCAATTATGTGTTTGCATCATTTTTATCGTATATATATGAATTAAAACCCATGGACTGAAAATTCACAAAAACGTGGAAAACGGCAAAATATTGCCTAATTCGATGATATTTTGTTTAAATCACATGAAGGAAAAGGAGATGATAAACGTCAAAATATTGCTATATTCAATGATTTTTCGTACGAAACAAAATGCAAGAAAACTTGCTTAAAATGCAATATTATGCGAAATTCTGAGATTTGAAGGCCAAATCACATATCGTGATACTACATGAAATAGTATCGAAATATTGGTAAAAATGAATATATTTACGTAATATCAAACTACATGAAAAACGTGAAAAAAGTCACTATATAACCATATTTGAGGATTTTAACTTCAAATCATAGAGCGAGGTTTCGTATTATTTAGATCCAAGAAAAGACATATGACAATGTTGTTTCCAATACAAATGATAAAAAACAATGTGTTTTCATTAGAATTAACTATAATGTTCTTGATTTTCCGTTTATATTAACGATGGAAGATGTACACGTAAAACCGCTCTAATCCGGCTGAAACGTCGATATATGCAATAAAAACCGAACTTCTCCCCTTTTAAATATCTTACTCAGTATTTTAACGAGAAACAAATAGATGATGGAAAATGAAGTATTTAAGGTTATTATCTAATCAATTATGTGTTTGCATCATTTTTATCGTATATATATATATGAATTAATACCCATGGACGGAAAATTCACAAAAACGTGGAAAACGGCAAAATATTGCCTAATTCGATGATATTTTGTTTAAATCACATGAAGGAAAAGGAGATGATAAACGTCAAAATATTGCTATATTCAATGATTTTTCGTACGAAACAAAATGCAAGAAAACTTGCTTAAAATGCAATATTATGCGAAATTCTGAGATTTGAAGGCCAAATCACATATCGTGATACTACATGAAATAGTATCGAAATATTGGTAAAAATGAATATATTTACGTAATATCAAACTACATGGAAAACGTGAAAAAAGTCACTATTTAACCATATTTGAGGATTTTAACTTCAAATCATAGAGCGAGGTTTCGTATTATTTGGATCCAAGAAAAGACATATGACAATGTATGTTGTTTCCAATACAAATGATAAAAATCAAAGTGTTTTCATTAGCATTAACTAAAATGTTCCTGGTTTTCCGTTTATATTACCGATGGAAGATGTACACGAAAATCGCTCTATTCCGGCTGAAACGTCGATATATGCAATAAAAACAGAACTTCTCCCCTTTTCAATATCTTACTCAGTAATTTAACGAGAAACAAATAGTTGATTGAAAATGAAGTATTTAAGGTTATTATCTAATCAATTATGTGTTTGCATCATTTTTATCGTATATATATGAATTAATACCCATGGACTGAAAATTCAAAAAAACGTGGAAAAACGGCAAAATATTGCCTAATTCGATGATATTTTGTTTAAATCACATGAAGGAAAAGGGGATGATAAACGTCAAAATATTGCTAAATTCGATGATTTTCCGTACGAAACAAAATGCAAGAAAACTTGCTTAAAATGCAATATTACGCGAAATTCTGAGATTTGAAAGGCAAATCACATATCCTGATACTACATGAAATAGTATCGGAATAGTGGTAAAAATGAATATATTTGCGTAATGTCAAACTACATGATTAACGTGAAAAAAGTTACTATTTAACCATATTTGAGGATTTTACCTTCAAATCATAGAGCGAGGTTTCGTATTATTTAGATCCCAGAAAAGACATATGACAATGTTGTTTCCAATACAAATGATAAAAAACAATGTGTTTTCATTAGAATTAACTATAATGTTCTTGATTTTCCGTTTATATTAACGATGGAAGATGTACACGTAAAACCGCTCTAATCCGGCTGAAACGTCGATATATGCAATAAAAACCGAACTTTCTCCCCTTTTCAATATCTTACTCAGTATTTTAACGAGAAACAAATAGATGATTGAAAATGAAGTATTTAGGGTTATTATCTAATCAATTATGTGTTTGCATCATTTTTATCGTATATATATGAATTCAATACCCATGGACTGAAAATTCACAAAAACGTGGAAAACGGCAAAATATTGCCTAATTCGATGATATTTTGTTTAAATAACATGAAGGAAAAGGAGATGATAAACGTCAAAATATTGCTAAATTCGATGATTTTTCGTACGAAGCAAAATGCAAGAAAACTTGCTTAAAATGCAATATTATGCGAAATTCTGAGATTTGAAGGCCAAATCACATATCGTGATAGCTACATGAAATAGTATCGAAATATTGGTAAAAATGAATATATTTACGTAATATCAAACTACATGAAAAACGTGAAAAAAGTCACTATATAACCATATTTGAGGATTTTAACTTCAAATCATAGAGCGAGGTTTCGTATTATTTAGTTCCAAGAAAAGACATATGACAATGTTGTTTCCAATACAAATGATAAAAAACAATGTGTTTTCATTAGAATTAACTATAATGTTCTTGATTTTCCGTTTATATTAACGAGGGAAGATGTACACGTAAAACCGCTCTAATCCGGCTGAAACGTCGATATATGCAATAAAAACCGAACTTCTCCCCTTTTCAATATCTTACTCAGTATTTTAACGAGAAACAAATAGATGATTGAAAATGAAGTATTTAAGGTTATTATCTAATCAATTATGTGTTTGCATCATTTTTATCGTATAATATGAATTAAAACCCATGGACTGAAAATTCACAAAAACGTGGAAAACGGCAAAATATTGCCTAATTCGATGATATTTTGTTTAAATCACATGAAGGAAAAGGAGATGATAAACGTCAAAATATTGCTATATTCGATGATTTTTCGTACGAAACCAAATGCAAGAAAACTTGCTTAAAATGCAATATTATGCGAAATTCTGAGATTTGAAGGCCAAATCACATATCGTGATACTACATGAAATAGTATCGAAATATTGGTAAAAATGAATATATTTACGTAATATCAAACTACATGAAAAACGTGAAAAAAGTCACTATATAACCATATTTGAGGATTTTAACTTCAAATCATAGAGCGAGGTTTCGTATTATTTAGATCCAAGAAAAGACATATGACAATGTTGTTTCCAATACAAATGATAAAAAACAATGTGTTTTCATTAGAATTAACTATAATGTTCTTGATTTTCCGTTTATATTAACGATGGAAGATGTACACGTAAAACCGCTCTAATCCGGCTGAAACGTCGATATATGCAATAAAAACCGAACTTCTCCCCTTTTCAATATCTTACTCAGTATTTTAACGAGAAACAAATAGATGATTGAAAATGAAGTATTTAAGGTTATTATCTAATCAATTATGTGTTTGCATCATTTTTATCGTATATATATGAATTAAAACCCATGGACTGAAAATTCACAAAAACGTGGAAAACGGCAAAATATTGCCTAATTCGATGATATTTTGTTTAAATCACATGAAGGAAAAGGAGATGATAAACGTCAAAATATTGCTATATTCGATGATTTTTCGTACGAAACAAAATGCAAGAAAACTTGCTTAAAATGCAATATTATGCGAAATTCTGAGATTTGAAGGCCAAATCACATATCGTGATACTACATGAAATAGTATCGAAATATTGGTAAAAATGAATATATTTACGTAATATCAAACTACATGAAAAACGTGAAAAAAGTCACTATATAACCATATTTGAGGATTTTAACTTCAAATCATAGAGCGAGGTTTCGTATTATTTAGATCCAAGAAAAGACATATGACAATGTTGTTTCCAATACAAATGATAAAAAACAATGTGTTTTCATTAGAATTAACTATAATGTTCTTGATTTTCCGTTTATATTAACGATGGAAGATGTACACGTAAAACCGCTCTAATCCGGCTGAAACGTCGATATATGCAATAAAAACCGAACTTCTCCCCTTTTCAATATCTTACTCAGTATTTTAACGAGAAACAAATAGATGATTGAAAATGAAGTATTTAAGGTTATTATCTAATCAATTATGTGTTTGCATCATTTTTATCGTATATATATATGAATTAATACCCATGGACTGAAAATTCACAAAAACGTGGAAAACGGCAAAATATTGCCTAATTCGATGATATTTTGTTTAAATCACATGAAGGAAAAGGAGATGATAAACGTCAAAATATTGCTATATTCGCTGATTTTTCGTACGAAACAAAATGCAAGAAAACTTGCTTAAAATGCAATATTATGCGAAATTCTGAGATTTGAAGGCCAAATCACATATCGTGATACTACATGAAATAGTATCGAAATATTGGTAAAAATGAATATATTTACGTAATATCAAACTACATGATAAACGTGAAAAAAGTCACTATTTAACCATATTTGAGGATTTTAACTTCAAATCATAGAGCGAGGTTTCGTATTATTTAGATCCAAGAAAAGACATATGACAATGTTGTTTCCAATACAAATGATAAAAAACAATGTGTTTTCATTAGAATTAACTATAATGTTCTTGATTTTCCGTTTATATTAACGATGGAAGATGTACACGTAAAACCGCTCTAATCCGGCTGAAACGTCGATATATGCAATAAAAACCGAACTTCTCCCCTTTTCAATATCTTACTCAGTATTTTAACGAGAAACAAATAGATGATTGAAAATGAAGTATTTAAGGGTTATTATCTAATCAATTATGTGTTTGCATCATTTTTATCGTATATATATGAATTAATACCCATGGACGGAAAATTCACAAAAACGTGGAAAACGGCAAAATATTGCCTAATTCGATGATATTTTGTTTAAATCACATGAAGGAAAAGGAGATGATAAACGTCAAAATATTGCTAAATTCGATGATTTTTCGTACGAAGCAAAATGCAAGAAAACTTGCTTAAAATGCAATATTATGCGAAATTCTGAGATTTGAAGGCCAAATCACATATCGTGATACTACATGAAATAGTATCGAAATATTGGTAAAAATGAATATATTTACGTAATATCAAACTACATGATAAACGTGAAAAAAGTCACTATATAACCATATTTGAGGATTTTAACTTCAAATCATAGAGCGAGGTTTCGTATTATTTAGATTCCAAGAAAAGACATATGACAATGTTGTTTCCAATACAAATGATAAAAAACAATGTGTTTTCATTAGAATTAACTATAATGTTCTTGATTTTCCGTTTATATTAACGAGGGAAGATGTACACGTAAAACCGCTCTAATCCGGCTGAAACGTCGATATATGCAATAAAAACCGAACTTCTCCCCTTTTCAATATCTTACTCAGTATTTTAACGAGAAACAAATAGATGATTGAAAATGAAGTATTTAAGGTTATTATCTAATTAATTATGTGTTTGCATCATTTTTATCGTAATATATATGAATTAATACCCATGGACTGAAAATTAACAAAAACGTGGAAAACGGCAAAATATTGCCTAATTCGATGATATTTTGTTTAAATCACATGAAGGAAAAGGGGATGATAAACGTCAAAATATTGCTGAATTCGATGATTTTTCGTACGAAACCAAATGCAAGAAAACTTGCTTAAAATGCAATATTATGCGAAATTCTGAGATTTGATGGCCAAATTACATATCGTGATACTACATGAAATAGTATCGAAATATTGGTAAAAATGAATATATTTACGTAATATCAAACTACATGAAAAACGTGAAAAAAGTCACTATATAACCATATTTGAGGATTTTAACTTCAAATCATAGAGCGAGGTTTCGTATTATTTAGTTCCAAGAAAAGACATATGACAATGTTGTTTCCAATACAAATGATAAAAAACAATGTGTTTTCATTAGAATTAACTATAATGTTCTTGATTTTCCGTTTATATTAACGAGGGAAGATGTACACGTAAAACCGCTCTAATCCGGCTGAAACGTCGATATATGCAATAAAAACCGAACTTCTCCCCTTTTCAATATCTTACTCAGTATTTTAACGAGAAACAAATAGATGATTGAAAATGAAGTATTTAAGGTTATTATCTAATCAATTATGTGTTTGCATCATTTTTATCGTATATATATATGAATTAAAACCCATGGACTGAAAATTCACAAAAACGTGGAAAACGGCAAAATATTGCCTAATTCGATGATATTTTGTTTAAATCACATGAAGGAAAAGGAGATGATAAACGTCAAAATATTGCTATATTCGATGATTTTTCGTACGAAACAAAATGCAAGAAAACTTGCTTAAAATGCAATATTATGCGAAATTCTGAGATTTGAAGGCCAAATCACATATCGTGATACTACATGAAATAGTATCGAAATATTGGTAAAAATGAATATATTTACGTAATATCAAACTACATGAAAAACGTGAAAAAGTCACTATTTAACCATATTTGAGGATTTTAACTTCAAATCATAGAGCGAGGTTTCGTATTATTTGGATCCAAGAAAAGACATATGACAATGTATGTTGTTTCCAATACAAATGATAAAAATCAAAGTGTTTTCATTAGCATTAACTAAAATGTTCCTGGTTTTCCGTTTATATTACCGATGGAAGATGAACACGAAAATCGCTCTATTCCGGCTGAAACGTCGATATATGCAATAAAAACAGAACTTCTCCCCTTTTCAATATCTTACTCAGTAATTTAACGAGAAACAAATAGTTGATTGAAAATGAAGTATTTAAGGTTATTATCTAATCAATTATGTGTTTGCATCATTTTTATCGTATATATATGAATTAATACCCATGGACTGAAAATTCAAAAAAACGTGGAAAAACGGCAAAATATTGCCTAATTCGATGATATTTTGTTTAAATCACATGAAGGAAAAGGGGATGATAAACGTCAAAATATTGCTAAATTCGATGATTTTCCGTACGAAACAAAATGCAAGAAAACTTGCTTAAAATGCAATATTACGCGAAATTCTGAGATTTGAAAGGCAAATCACATATCCTGATACTACATGAAATAGTATCGGAATAGTGGTAAAAATGAATATATTTGCGTAATGTCAAACTACATGATTAACGTGAAAAAGTTACTATTTAACCATATTTGAGGATTTTACCTTCAAATCATAGAGCGAGGTTTCGTATTATTTAGATCCCAGAAAAAACATATGACAATGTTGTTTCCAATACAAATGATAAAAAACAATGTGTTTTCATTAGAATTAACTATAATGTTCTTGATTTTCCGTTTATATTAACGAGGGAAGATGTACACGTAAAACCGCTCTAATCCGGCTGAAACGTCGATATATGCAATAAAAACCGAATTTCTCCCCTTTTCAATATCTTACTCAGTATTTTAACGAGAAACAAATAGATGATTGAAAATGAAGTATTTAGGGTTATTATCTAATCAATTATGTGTTTGCATCATTTTTAACGTATATATATATGAATTCATACCCATGGACGGAAAATTCACAAAAACGTGGAAAACGGCAAAATATTGCCTAATTCGATGGTATTTTGTTTAAATAACCTGAAGGAAAAGGAGATGATAAACGTTAAAATATTGCTAAATTCGATGATTTTTCGTACGAAGCAAAATGCAAGAAAACTTGCTTAAAATGCAATATTATGCGAAATTATGAGATTTGAAGGCCAAATCACATATCGTGATGCTACATGAAATAGTATCGAAATATTGGTAAAAATGAATATATTTACGTAATATCAAACTACATGAAAAACGTGAAAAAAGTCAATATATAAAAATATTTGAGGATTTTAACTTCAAATCATAGAGCGAGGTTTCGTATTATTTAGTTCCAAGAAAAGACATATGACAATGTTGTTTCCAATACAAATGATAAAAAACAATGTGTTTTCATTAGAATTAACTATAATGTTCTTGATTTTCCGTTTATATTAACGAGGGAAGATGTACACGTAAAACCGCTCTAATCCGGCTGAAACGTCGATATATGCAATAAAAACCGAACTTCTCCCCTTTTCAATATCTTACTCAGTATTTTAACGAGAAACAAATAGATGATTGAAAATGAAGTATTTAAGGTTATTATCTAATTAATTATGTGTTTGCATCATTTTTATCGTAAATATATGAATTAATACCCATGGACTGAAAATTAACAAAAACGTGGAAAACGGCAAAATATTGCCTAATTCGATGATATTTTGTTTAAATCACATGAAGGAAAAGGGGATGATAAACGTCAAAATATTGCTGAATTCGATGATTTTTCGTACGAAACCAAATGCAAGAAAACTTGCTTAAAATGCAATATTATGCGAAATTCTGAGATTTGATGGCCAAATTACATATCGTGATACTACATGAAATAGTATCGAAATATTGGTAAAAATGAATATATTTACGTAATATCAAACTACATGAAAAACGTGAAAAAAGTCACTATATAACCATATTTGAGGATTTTAACTTCAAATCATAGAGCGAGGTTTCGTATTATTTAGTTCCAAGAAAAGACATATGACAATGTTGTTTCCAATACAAATGATAAAAAACAATGTGTTTTCATTAGAATTAACTATAATGTTCTTGATTTTCCGTTTATATTAACGAGGGAAGATGTACACGTAAAACCGCTCTAATCCGGCTGAAACGTCGATATATGCAATAAAAACCGAACTTCTCCCCTTTTCAATATCTTACTCAGTATTTTAACGAGAAACAAATAGATGATTGAAAATGAAGTATTTAAGGTTATTATCTAATCAATTATGTGTTTGCATCATTTTTATCGTATATATATATGAATTAAAACCCATGGACTGAAAATTCACAAAAACGTGGAAAACGGCAAAATATTGCCTAATTCGATGATATTTTGTTTAAATCACATGAAGGAAAAGGAGATGATAAACGTCAAAATATTGCTATATTCGATGATTTTTCGTACGAAACAAAATGCAAGAAAACTTGCTTAAAATGCAATATTATGCGAAATTCTGAGATTTGAAAGCCAAATCACATATCGTGATACTACATGAAATAGTATCGAAATATTGGTAAAAATGAATATATTTACGTAATATCAAACTGCATGAAAAACGTGAAAAAAGTCACTATATAACCATATTTGAGGATTTTAACTTCAAATCATAGAGCGAGGTTTCGTATTATGTAGATCCAAGAAAAGACATATGACAATGTTGTTTCCAATACAAATGATAAAAAAACAATGTGTTTTCATTAGAATTAACTATAATGTTCTTGATTTTCCGTTTATATTAACGATGGAAGATGTACACGTAAAACCGCTCTAATCCGGCTGAAACGTCGATATATGCAATAAAAACCGAACTTCTCCCCTTTTCAATATCTTACTAAGTATTTTAACGAGAAACAAATAGATGATTGAATATGAAGTATTTAAGGTTATTATCTAATCAATTATGTGTTTGCATCATTTTTATCGTATATATATGAATTAAAACCCATGGACTGAAAATTCACAAAAACGTGGAAAACGGCAAAATATTGCCTAATTCGATGATATTTTGTTTAAATCACATGAAGGAAAAGGAGATGATAAACGTCAAAATATTGCTATATTCGATGATTTTTCGTACGAAACAAAATGCAAGAAAACTTGCTTAAAATGCAATATTATGCGAAATTCTGAGATTTGAAGGCCAAATCACATATCGTGATACTACATGAAATAGTATCGAAATATTGGTAAAAATGAATATATTTACGTAATATCAAACTTCATGAAAAACGTGAAAAGTCACTATATAACCATATTTGAGGATTTTAACTTCAAATCATAGAGCGAGGTTTCGTATTATTTAGATCCAAGAAAAGACATATGACAATGTTGTTTCCAATACAAATGATAAAAAACAATGTGTTTTCATTAGAATTAACTATAATGTTCTTGATTTTCCGTTTATATTAACGATGGAAGATGTACACGTAAAACCGCTCTAATCCCGCTGAAACGTCGATATATGCAATAAAAACCGAACTTCTCCCCTTTTAAATATCTTACTCAGTATTTTAACGAGAAACAAATAGATGATGGAAAATGAAGTATTTAAGGTTATTATCTAATCAATTATGTGTTTGCATCATTTTTATCGTATATATATATGAATTAATACCCATGGACGGAAAATTCACAAAAACGTGGAAAACGTCAAAATATTGCCTAATTCGATGATATTTTGTTTAAATCACATGAAGGAAAAGGAGATGATAAACGTCAAAATATTGCTAAATTTGATGATTTTTCTTACGAAGCAAAATGCAAGAAAACTTGCTTAAAATGCAATATTATGCGAAATTCTGAGATTTGAAGGCCAAATCACATATCGTGATACTACATGAAATAGTATCGAAATATTGGTAAAAATGAATATATTTACGTAATATCAAACTACATGAAAAACGTGAAAAAAGTCACTATATAACCATATTTGAGGATTTTAACTTCAAATCATAGAGCGAGGTTTCGTATTATTTAGATCCAAGAAAAGACATATGACAATGTTGTTTCCAATACAAATGATAAAAAACAATGTGTTTTCATTAGAATTAACTATAATGTTCTTGATTTTCCGTTTATATTAACGATGGAAGATGTACACGTAAAACCGCTCTAATCCGGCTGAAACGTCGATATATGCAATAAAAACCGAACTTCTCCCCTTTTCATTATCTTACTCAGTATTTTAACGAGAAACAAATAGATGATTGAAAATGAAGTATTTAAGGTTATTATCTAATCAATTATGTGTTTGCATCATTTTTATCGTATATATATGAATTAAAACCCATGGACTGAAAATTCACAAAAACGTGGAAAACGGCAAAATATTGCCTAATATGATGATATTTTGTTTAAATCACATGAAGGAAAAGGAGATGATAAACGTCAAAATATTGCTATATTCGATGATTTTTCGTACGAAACAAAATGCAAGAAAACTTGCTTAAAATGCAATATTATGCGAAATTCTGAGATTTGAAGGCCAAATCACATATCGTGATACTACATGAAATAGTATCGAAATATTGGTAAAAATGAATATATTTACGTAATATCAAACTACATGAAAAACGTGAAAAAAGTCACTATTTAACCATATTTGAGGATTTTAACTTCAAATCATAGAGCGAGGTTTCGTATTATTTGGATCCAAGAAAAGACATATGACAATGTATGTTGTTTCCAATACAAATGATAAAAATCAAAGTGTTTTCATTAGCATTAACTAAAATGTTCCTGGTTTTCCGTTTATATTACCGATGGAAGATGTACACGAAAATTGCTCTATTCCGGCTGAAACGTCGATATATGCAATAAAAACAGAACTTCTCCCCTTTTCAATATCTTACTCAGTAATTTAACGAGAAACAAATAGTTGATTGAAAATGAAGTATTTAAGGTTATTATCTAATCAATTATGTGTTTGCATCATTTTTATCGTATATATATGAATTAATACCCATGGACTGAAAATTCAAAAAAACGTGGAAAAACGGCAAAATATTGCCTAATTCGATGATATTTTGTTTAAATCACATGAAGGAAAAGGGGATGATAAACGTCAAAATATTGCTAAATTCGATGATTTTCCGTACGAAACAAAATGCAAGAAAACTTGCTTAAAATGCAATATTACGCGAAATTCTGAGATTTGAAAGGCAAATCACATATCCTGATACTACATGAAATAGTATCGGAATAGTGGTAAAAATGAATATATTTGCGTAATGTCAAACTACATGATTAACGTGAAAAAGTTACTATTTAACCATATTTGAGGATTTTACCTTCAAATCATAGAGCGAGGTTTCGTATTATTTAGATCCCAGAAAAGACATATGACAATGTTGTTTCCAATACAAATGATAAAAAACAATGTGTTTTCATTAGAATTAACTATAATGTTCTTGATTTTCCGTTTATATTAACGATGGAAGATGTACACGTAAAACCGCTCTAATCCGGCTGAAACGTCGATATATGCAATAAAAACCGAATTTCTCCCCTTTTCAATATCTTACTCAGTATTTTAACGAGAAACAAATAGATGATTGAAAATGAAGTATTTAGGGTTATTATCTAATCAATTATGTGTTTGCATCATTTTTAACGTATATATATATGAATTCATACCCATGGACGGAAAATTCACAAAAACGTGGAAAACGGCAAAATATTGCCTAATTCGATGATATTTTGTTTAAATAACCTGAAGGAAAAGGAGATGATAAACGTTAAAATATTGCTAAATTCGATGATTTTTCGTACGAAGCAAAATGCAAGAAAACTTGCTTAAAATGCAATATTATGCGAAATTATGAGATTTGAAGGCCAAATCACATATCGTGATGCTACATGAAATAGTATCGAAATATTGGTAAAAATGAATATATTTACGTAATATCAAACTACATGAAAAACGTGAAAAAAGTCAATATATAAAAATATTTGAGGATTTTAACTTCAAATCATAGAGCGAGGTTTCGTATTATTTAGTTCCAAGAAAAGACATATGACAATGTTGTTTCCAATACAAATGATAAAAAACAATGTGTTTTCATTAGAATTAACTATAATGTTCTTGATTTTCCGTTTATATTAACGAGGGAAGATGTACACGTAAAACCGCTTCTAATCCGGCTGAAACGTCGATATATGCAATAAAAACCGAACTTCTCCCCTTTTCAATATCTTACTCAGTATTTTAACGAGAAACAAATAGATGATTGAAAATGAAGTATTTAAGGTTATTATCTAATTAATTATGTGTTTGCATCATTTTTATCGTAAATATATGAATTAATACCCATGGACTGAAAATTAACAAAAACGTGGAAAACGGCAAAATATTGCCTAATTCGATGATATTTTGTTTAAATCACATGAAGGAAAAGGGGATGATAAACGTCAAAATATTGCTAAATTCGATGATTTTTCGTACGAAACCAAATGCAAGAAAACTTGCTTAAAATGCAATATTATGCGAAATTCTGAGATTTGATGGCCAAATTACATATCGTGATACTACATGAAATAGTATCGAAATATTGGTAAAAATGAATATATTTACGTAATATCAAACTACATGAAAAACGTGAAAAAAATCACTATATAACCATATTTGAGGATTTTAACTTCAAATCATAGAGCGAGGTTTCGTATTATTTAGTTCCAAGAAAAGACATATGACAATGTTGTTTCCAATACAAATGATAAAAAACAATGTGTTTTCATTAGAATTAACTATAATGTTCTTGATTTTCCGTTTATATTAACGAGGGAAGATGTACACGTAAAACCGCTCTAATCCGGCTGAAACGTCGATATATGCAATAAAAACCGAACTTCTCCCCTTTTCAATATCTTACTCAGTATTTTAACGAGAAACAAATAGATGATTGAAAATGAAGTATTTAAGGTTATTATCTAATCAATTATGTTTGCATCATTTTTATCGTATATATATGAATTAAAACCCATGGACTGAAAATTCACAAAAACGTGGAAAACGGCAAAATATTGCCTAATTCGATGATATTTTGTTTAAATCACATGAAGGAAAAGGAGATGATAAACGTCAAAATATTGCTATATTCAATGATTTTTCGTACGAAACAAAATGCAAGAAAACTTGCTTAAAATGCAATATTATGCGAAATTCTGAGATTTGAAGGCCAAATCACATATCGTGATACTACATGAAATAGTATCGAAATATTGGTAAAAATGAATATATTTACGTAATATCAAACTACATGAAAAACGTGAAAAAAGTCACTATATAACCATATTTGAGGATTTTAACTTCAAATCATAGAGCGAGGTTTCGTATTATTTAGATCCAAGAAAAGACATATGACAATGTTGTTTCCAATACAAATGATAAAAAACAATGTGTTTTCATTAGAATTAACTATAATGTTCTTGATTTTCCGTTTATATTAACGATGGAAGATGTACACGTAAAACCGCTCTAATCCGGCTGAAACGTCGATATATGCAATAAAAACCGAACTTCTCCCCTTTTCATTATCTTACTCAGTATTTTAGCGAGAAACAAATAGATGATTGAAAATGAAGTATTTAAGGTTATTATCTAATCAATTATGTGTTTGCATCATTTTTATCGTATATATATGAATTAAAACCCATGGACTGAAAATTCACAAAAACGTGGAAAACGGCAAAATATTGCCTAATATGATGATATTTTGTTTAAATCACATGAAGGAAAAGGAGATGATAAACGTCAAAATATTGCTATATTCGATGATTTTTCGTACGAAACAAAATGCAAGAAAACTTGCTTAAAATGCAATATTATGCGAAATTCTGAGATTTGAAGGCCAAATCACATATCGTGATGCTACATGAAATAGTATCGAAATATTGGTAAAAATGAATATATTTACGTAATATCAAACTACATGAAAAACGTGAAAAAAGTCAATATATAAAAATATTTGAGGATTTTAACTTCAAATCATAGAGCGAGGTTTCGTATTATTTAGTTCCAAGAAAAGACATATGACAATGTTGTTTCCAATACAAATGATAAAAAACAATGTGTTTTCATTAGAATTAACTATAATGTTCTTGATTTTCCGTTTATATTAACGAGGGAAGATGTACACGTAAAACCGCTCTAATCCGGCTGAAACGTCGATATATGCAATAAAAACCGAACTTCTCCCCTTTTCAATATCTTACTCAGTATTTTAACGAGAAACAAATAGATGATTGAAAATGAAGTATTTAAGGTTATTATCTAATTAATTATGTGTTTGCATCATTTTTATCGTAAATATATGAATTAATACCCATGGACTGAAATTAACAAAAACGTGGAAAACGGCAAAATATTGCCTAATTCGATGATATTTTGTTTAAATCACATGAAGGAAAAGGGGATGATAAACGTCAAAATATTGCTAAATTCGATGATTTTTCGTACGAAACCAAATGCAAGAAAACTTGCTTAAAATGCAATATTATGCGAAATTCTGAGATTTGATGGCCAAATTACATATCGTGATACTACATGAAATAGTATCGAAATATTGGTAAAAATGAATATATTTACGTAATATCAAACTACATGAAAAACGTGAAAAAAGTCACTATATAACCATATTTGAGGATTTTAACTTCAAATCATAGAGCGAGGTTTCGTATTATTTAGTTCCAAGAAAAGACATATGACAATGTTGTTTCCAATACAAATGATAAAAAACAATGTGTTTTCATTAGAATTAACTATAATGTTCTTGATTTTCCGTTTATATTAACGAGGGAAGATGTACACGTAAAACCGCTCTAATCCGGCTGAAACGTCGATATATGCAATAAAAACCGAACTTCTCCCCTTTTCAATATCTTACTCAGTATTTTAACGAGAAACAAATAGATGATTGAAAATGAAGTATTTAAGGTTATTATCTAATCAATTATGTGTTTGCATCATTTTTATCGTATATATATGAATTAAAACCCATGGACTGAAAATTCACAAAAACGTGGAAAACGGCAAAATATTGGTTATTTCGATGATATTTTGTTTAAATCACATGAAGGAAAAGGAGATGATAAACGTCAAAATATTGCTATATTCGATGATTTTTCGTACGAAACAAAATGCAAGAAAACTTGCTTAAAATGCAATATTATGCGAAATTCTGAGATTTGAAGGCCAAATCACATATCGTGATACTACATGAAATAGTATCGAAATATTGGTAAAAATGAATATATTTACGTAATATCAAACTACATGAAAAACGTGAAAAAAGTCACTATATAACCATATTTGAGGATTTTAACTTCAAATCATAGAGCGAGGTTTCGTATTATTTAGATCCAAGAAAAGACATATGACAATGTTGTTTCCAATACAAATGATAAAAAACAATGTGTTTTCATTAGAATTAACTATAATGTTCTTGATTTTCCGTTTATATTAACGATGGAAGATGTACACGTAAAACCGCTCTAATCCGGCTGAAACGTCGATATATGCAATAAAAACCGAACTTCTCCCCTTTTCATTATCTTACTCAGTATTTTAGCGAGAAACAAATAGATGATTGAAAATGAAGTATTTAAGGTTATTATCTAATCAATTATGTGTTTGCATCATTTTTATCGTATATATATGAATTAAAACCCATGGACTGAAAATTCACAAAAACGTGGAAAACGGCAAAATATTGCCTAATATGATGATATTTTGTTTAAATCACATGAAGGAAAAGGAGATGATAAACGTCAAAATATTGCTATATTCGATGATTTTTCGTACGAAACAAAATGCAAGAAAACTTGCTTAAAATGCAATATTATGCGAAATTCTGAGATTTGAAGGCCAAATCACATATCGTGATGCTACATGAAATAGTATCGAAATATTGGTAAAAATGAATATATTTACGTAATATCAAACTACATGAAAAACGTGAAAAAAGTCAATATATAAAAATATTTGAGGATTTTAACTTCAAATCATAGAGCGAGGTTTCGTATTATTTAGTTCCAAGAAAAGACATATGACAATGTTGTTTCCAATACAAATGATAAAAAACAATGTGTTTTCATTAGAATTAACTATAATGTTCTTGATTTTCCGTTTATATTAACGAGGGAAGATGTACACGTAAAACCGCTCTAATCCGGCTGAAACGTCGATATATGCAATAAAAACCGAACTTCTCCCCTTTTCAATATCTTACTCAGTATTTTAACGAGAAACAAATAGATGATTGAAAATGAAGTATTTAAGGTTATTATCTAATTAATTATGTGTTTGCATCATTTTTATCGTAAATATATGAATTAATACCCATGGACTGAAAATTAACAAAAACGTGGAAAACGGCAAAATATTGCCTAATTCGATGATATTTTGTTTAAATCACATGAAGGAAAAGGGGATGATAAACGTCAAAATATTGCTAAATTCGATGATTTTTCGTACGAAACCAAATGCAAGAAAACTTGCTTAAAATGCAATATTATGCGAAATTCTGAGATTTGATGGCCAAATTACATATCGTGATACTACATGAAATAGTATCGAAATATTGGTAAAAATGAATATATTTACGTAATATCAAACTACATGAAAAACGTGAAAAAAGTCACTATATAACCATATTTGAGGATTTTAACTTCAAATCATAGAGCGAGGTTTCGTATTATTTAGTTCCAAGAAAAGACATATGACAATGTTGTTTCCAATACAAATGATAAAAAACAATGTGTTTTCATTAGAATTAACTATAATGTTCTTGATTTTCCGTTTATATTAACGAGGGAAGATGTACACGTAAAACCGCTCTAATCCGGCTGAAACGTCGATATATGCAATAAAAACCGAACTTCTCCCCTTTTCAATATCTTACTCAGTATTTTAACGAGAAACAAATAGATGATTGAAAATGAAGTATTTAAGGTTATTATCTAATCAATTATGTGTTTGCATCATTTTTATCGTATATATATGAATTAAAACCCATGGACTGAAAATTCACAAAAACGTGGAAAACGGCAAAATATTGGTTATTTCGATGATATTTTGTTTAAATCACATGAAGGAAAAGGAGATGATAAACGTCAAAATATTGCTATATTCGATGATTTTTCGTACGAAACAAAATGCAAGAAAACTTGCTTAAAATGCAATATTATGCGAAATTCTGAGATTTGAAGGCCAAATCACATATCGTGATACTACATGAAATAGTATCGAAATATTGGTAAAAATGAATATATTTACGTAATATCAAACTACATGAAAAACGTGAAAAAAGTCACTATATAACCATATTTGAGGATTTTAACTTCAAATCATAGAGCGAGGTTTCGTATTATTTAGATCCAAGAAAAGACATATGACAATGTTGTTTCCAATACAAATGATAAAAAACAATGTGTTTTCATTAGAATTAACTATAATGTTCTTGATTTTCCGTTTATATTAACGATGGAAGATGTACACGTAAAACCGCTCTAATCCGGCTGAAACGTCGATATATGCAATAAAAACCGAACTTCTCCCCTTTTCATTATCTTACTCAGTATTTTAACGAGAAACAAATAGATGATTGAAAATGAAGTATTTAAGGTTATTATCTAATCAATTATGTGTTTGCATCATTTTTATCGTATATATATGAATTAAAACCCATGGACTGAAAATTCACAAAAACGTGGAAAACGGCAAAATATTGCCTAATATGATGATATTTTGTTTAAATCACATGAAGGAAAAGGAGATGATAAACGTCAAAATATTGCTATATTCGATGATTTTTCGTACGAAACAAAATGCAAGAAAACTTGCTTAAAATGCAATATTATGCGAAATTCTGAGATTTGAAGGCCAAATCACATATCGTGATACTACATGAAATAGTATCGAAATATTGGTAAAAATGAATATATTTACGTAATATCAAACTACATGAAAAACGTGAAAAAAGTCACTATTTAACCATATTTGAGGATTTTAACTTCAAATCATAGAGCGAGGTTTCGTATTATTTGGATCCAAGAAAAGACATATGACAATGTATGTTGTTTGCAATACAAATGATAAAAATCAAAGTGTTTTCATTAGCATTAACTAAAATGTTCCTGGTTTTCCGTTTATATTACCGATGGAAGATGTACACGAAAATCGCTCTATTCCGGCTGAAACGTCGATATATGCAATAAAAACAGAACTTCTCCCCTTTTCAATATCTTACTCAGTAATTTAACGAGAAACAAATAGTTGATTGAAAATGAAGTATTTAAGGTTATTATCTAATCAATTATGTGTTTGCATCATTTTTATCGTATATATATGAATTAATACCCATCGACTGAAAATTCAAAAAAACGTGGAAAAACGGCAAAATATTGCCTAATTCGATGATATTTTGTTTAAATCACATGAAGGAAAAGGGGATGATAAACGTCAAAATATTGCTAAATTCGATGATTTTCCGTACGAAACAAAATGCAAGAAAACTTGCTTAAAATGCAATATTACGCGAAATTCTGAGATTTGAAATGCAAATCACATATCCTGATACTACATGAAATAGTATCGGAATAGTGGTAAAAATGAATATATTTGCGTAATGTCAAACTACATGATTAACGTGAAAAAGTTACTATTTAACCATATTTGAGGATTTTACCTTCAAATCATAGAGCGAGGTTTCGTATTATTTAGATCCCAGAAAAGACATATGACAATGTTGTTTCCAATACAAATGATAAAAAACAATGTGTTTTCATTAGAATTAACTATAATGTTCTTGATTTTCCGTTTATATTAACGATGGAAGATGTACACGTAAAACCGCTCTAATCCGGCTGAAACGTCGATATATGCAATAAAAACCGAATTTCTCCCCTTTTCAATATCTTACTCAGTATTTTAACGAGAAACAAATAGATGATTGAAAATGAAGTATTTAGGGTTATTATCTAATCAATTATGTGTTTGCATCATTTTTAACGTATATATATATGAATTCATACCCATGGACGGAAAATTCACAAAAACGTGGAAAACGGCAAAATATTGCCTAATTCGATGATATTTTGTTTAAATAACCTGAAGGAAAAGGAGATGATAAACGTTAAAATATTGCTAAATTCGATGATTTTTCGTACGAAGCAAAATGCAAGAAAACTTGCTTAAAATGCAATATTATGCGAAATTATGAGATTTGAAGGCCAAATCACATATCGTGATGCTACATGAAATAGTATCGAAATATTGGTAAAAATTAATATATTTACGTAATATCAAACTACATGAAAAACGTGAAAAAAGTCAATATATAAAAATATTTGAGGATTTTAACTTCAAATCATAGAGCGAGGTTTCGTATTATTTAGTTCCAAGAAAAGACATATGACAATGTTGTTTCCAATACAAATGATAAAAAACAATGTGTTTTCATTAGAATTAACTATAATGTTCTTGATTTTCCGTTTATATTAACGAGGGAAAATGTACACGTAAAACCGCTCTAATCCGGCTGAAACGTCGATATATGCAATAAAAACCGAACTTCTCCCCTTTTCAATATCTTACTCAGTATTTTAACGAGAAACAAATAGATGATTGAAAATGAAGTATTTAAGGTTATTATCTAATTAATTATGTGTTTGCATCATTTTTATCGAAAATATATGAATTAATACCCATGGACTGAAAATTAACAAAAACGTGGAAAACGGCAAAATATTGCCTAATTCGATGATATTTTGTTTAAATCACATGAAGGAAAAGGGGATGATAAACGTCAAAATATTGCTAAATTCGATGATTTTTCGTACGAAACCAAATGCAAGAAAACTTGCTTAAAATGCAATATTATGCGAAATTCTGAGATTTGATGGCCAAATTACATATCGTGATACTACATGAAATAGTATCGAAATATTGGTAAAAATGAATATATTTACGTAATATCAAACTACATGAAAAACGTGAAAAAAGTCACTATATAACCATATTTGAGGATTTTAACTTCAAATCATAGAGCGAGGTTTCGTATTATTTAGTTCCAAGAAAAGACATATGACAATGTTGTTTCCAATACAAATGATAAAAAACAATGTGTTTTCATTAGAATTAACTATAATGTTCTTGATTTTCCGTTTATATTAACGAGGGAAGATGTACACGTAAAACCGCTCTAATCCGGCTGAAACGTCGATATATGCAATAAAAACCGAACTTCTCCCCTTTTCAATATCTTACTCAGTATTTTAACGAGAATCAAATAGATGATTGAAAATGAAGTATTTAAGGTTATTATCTAATCAATTATGTGTTTGCATCATTTTTATCGTATATATATGAATTAAAACCCATGGACTGAAAATTCACAAAAACGTGGAAAACGGCAAAATATTGCCTAATTCGATGATATTTTGTTTAAATCACATGAAGGAAAAGGAGATGATAAACGTCAAAATATTGCTATATTCAATGATTTTTCGTACGAAACAAAATGCAAGAAAACTTGCTTAAAATGCAATATTATGCGAAATTCTGAGATTTGAAGGCCAAATCACATATCGTGATACTACATGAAATAGTATCGAAATATTGGTAAAAATGAATATATTTACGTAATATCAAACTACATGAAAAACGTGAAAAAAGTCACTATATAACCATATTTGAGGATTTTAACTTCAAATCATAGAGCGAGGTTTCGTATTATTTAGATCCAAGAAAAGACATATGACAATGTTGTTTCCAATACAAATGATAAAAAACAATGTGTTTTCATTAGAATTAACTATAATGTTCTTGATTTTCCGTTTATATTAACGATGGAAGATGTACACGTAAAACCGCTCTAATCCGGCTGAAACGTCGATATATGCAATAAAAACCGAACTTCTCCCCTTTTAAATATCTTACTCAGTATTTTAACGAGAAACAAATAGATGATGGAAAATGAAGTATTTAAGGTTATTATCTAATCAATTATGTGTTTGCATCATTTTTATCGTATATATATATGAATTAATACCCATGGACGGAAAATTCACAAAAACGTGGAAAACGGCAAAATATTGCCTAATTCGATGATATTTTGTTTAAATCACATGAAGGAAAAGGAGATGATAAACGTCAAAATATTGCTATATTCAATGATTTTTCGTACGAAACAAAATGCAAGAAAACTTGCTTAAAATGCAATATTATGCGAAATTCTGAGATTTGAAGGCCAAATCACATATCGTGATACTACATGAAATAGTATCGAAATATTGGTAAAAATGAATATATTTACGTAATATCAAACTACATGGAAAACGTGAAAAAAGTCACTATTTAACCATATTTGAGGATTTTAACTTCAAATCATAGAGCGAGGTTTCGTATTATTTGGATCCAAGAAAAGACATATGACAATGTATGTTGTTTCCAATACAAATGATAAAAATCAAAGTGTTTTCATTAGCATTAACTAAAATGTTCCTGGTTTTCCGTTTATATTACCGATGGAAGATGTACACGAAAATCGCTCTATTCCGGCTGAAACGTCGATATATGCAATAAAAACAGAACTTCTCCCCTTTTCAATATCTTACTCAGTAATTTAACGAGAAACAAATAGTTGATTGAAAATGAAGTATTTAAGGTTATTATCTAATCAATTATGTGTTTGCATCATTTTTATCGTATATATATGAATTAATACCCATGGACTGAAAATTCAAAAAAACGTGGAAAAACGGCAAAATATTGCCTAATTCGATGATATTTTGTTTAAATCACATGAAGGAAAAGGGGATGATAAACGTCAAAATATTGCTAAATTCGATGATTTTCCGTACGAAACAAAATGCAAGAAAACTTGCTTAAAATGCAATATTACGCGAAATTCTGAGATTTGAAAGGCAAATCACATATCCTGATACTACATGAAATAGTATCGGAATAGTGGTAAAAATGAATATATTTGCGTAATGTCAAACTACATGATTAACGTGAAAAAGTTACTATTTAACCATATTTGAGGATTTTACCTTCAAATCATAGAGCGAGGTTTCGTATTATTTAGATCCCAGAAAAGACATATGACAATGTTGTTTCCAATACAAATGATAAAAAACAATGTATTTTCATTAGAATTAACTATAATGTTCTTGATTTTCCGTTTATATTAACGATGGAAGATGTACACGTAAAACCGCTCTAATCCGGCTGAAACGTCGATATATGCAATAAAAACCGAATTTCTCCCCTTTTCAATATCTTACTCAGTATTTTAACGAGAAACAAATAGATGATTGAAAATGAAGTATTTAGGGTTATTATCTAATCAATTATGTGTTTGCATCATTTTTAACGTATATATATATGAATTCATACCCATGGACGGAAAATTCACAAAAACGTGGAAAACGGCAAAATATTGCCTAATTCGATGATATTTTGTTTAAATAACCTGAAGGAAAAGGAGATGATAAACGTTAAAATATTGCTAAATTCGATGATTTTTCGTACGAAGCAAAATGCAAGAAAACTTGCTTAAAATGCAATATTATGCGAAATTATGAGATTTGAAGGCCAAATCACATATCGTGATGCTACATGAAATAGTATCGAAATATTGGTAAAAATGAATATATTTACGTAATATCAAACTACATGAAAAACGTGAAAAAAGTCAATATATAAAAATATTTGAGGATTTTAACTTCAAATCATAGAGCGAGGTTTCGTATTATTTAGTTCCAAGAAAAGACATATGACAATGTTGTTTCCAATACAAATGATAAAAAACAATGTGTTTTCATTAGAATTAACTATAATGTTCTTGATTTTCCGTTTATATTAACGAGGGAAAATGTACACGTAAAACCGCTCTAATCCGGCTGAAACGTCGATATATGCAATAAAAACCGAACTTCTCCCCTTTTCAATATCTTACTCAGTATTTTAACGAGAAACAAATAGATGATTGAAAATGAAGTATTTAAGGTTATTATCTAATTAATTATGTGTTTGCATCATTTTTATCGAAAATATATGAATTAATACCCATGGACTGAAAATTAACAAAAACGTGGAAAACGGCAAAATATTGCCTAATTCGATGATATTTTGTTTAAATCACATGAAGGAAAAGGGGATGATAAACGTCAAAATATTGCTAAATTCGATGATTTTTCGTACGAAACCAAATGCAAGAAAACTTGCTTAAAATGCAATATTATGCGAAATTCTGAGATTTGATGGCCAAATTACATATCGTGATACTACATGAAATAGTATCGAAATATTGGTAAAAATGAATATATTTACGTAATATCAAACTACATGAAAAACGTGAAAAAAGTCACTATATAACCATATTTGAGGATTTTAACTTCAAATCATAGAGCGAGGTTTCGTATTATTTAGTTCCAAGAAAAGACATATGACAATGTTGTTTCCAATACAAATGATAAAAAACAATGTGTTTTCATTAGAATTAACTATAATGTTCTTGATTTTCCGTTTATATTAACGAGGGAAGATGTACACGTAAAACCGCTCTAATCCGGCTGAAACGTCGATATATGCAATAAAAACCGAACTTCTCCCCTTTTCAATATCTTACTCAGTATTTTAACGAGAATCAAATAGATGATTGAAAATGAAGTATTTAAGGTTATTATCTAATCAATTATGTGTTTGCATCATTTTTATCGTATATATATGAATTAAAACCCATGGACTGAAAATTCACAAAAACGTGGAAAACGGCAAAATATTGCCTAATTCGATGATATTTTGTTTAAATCACATGAAGGAAAAGGAGATGATAAACGTCAAAATATTGCTATATTCAATGATTTTTCGTACGAAACAAAATGCAAGAAAACTTGCTTAAAATGCAATATTATGCGAAATTCTGAGATTTGAAGGCCAAATCACATATCGTGATACTACATGAAATAGTATCGAAATATTGGTAAAAATGAATATATTTACGTAATATCAAACTACATGAAAAACGTGAAAAAAGTCACTATATAACCATATTTGAGGATTTTAACTTCAAATCATAGAGCGAGGTTTCGTATTATTTAGATCCAAGAAAAGACATATGACAATGTTGTTTCCAATACAAATGATAAAAAACAATGTGTTTTCATTAGAATTAACTATAATGTTCTTGATTTTCCGTTTATATTAACGATGGAAGATGTACACGTAAAACCGCTCTAATCCGGCTGAAACGTCGATATATGCAATAAAAACCGAACTTCTCCCCTTTTAAATATCTTACTCAGTATTTTAACGAGAAACAAATAGATGATGGAAAATGAAGTATTTAAGGTTATTATCTAATCAATTATGTGTTTGCATCATTTTTATCGTATATATATATATGAATTAATACCCATGGACGGAAAATTCACAAAAACGTGGAAAACGGCAAAATATTGCCTAATTCGATGATATTTTGTTTAAATCACATGAAGGAAAAGGAGATGATAAACGTCAAAATATTGCTATATTCAATGATTTTTCGTACGAAACAAAATGCAAGAAAACTTGCTTAAAATGCAATATTATGCGAAATTCTGAGATTTGAAGGCCAAATCACATATCGTGATACTACATGAAATAGTATCGAAATATTGGTAAAAATGAATATATTTACGTAATATCAAACTACATGGAAAACGTGAAAAAAGTCACTATTTAACCATATTTGAGGATTTTAACTTCAAATCATAGAGCGAGGTTTCGTATTATTTGGATCCAAGAAAAGACATATGACAATGTATGTTGTTTCCAATACAAATGATAAAAATCAAAGTGTTTTCATTAGCATTAACTAAAATGTTCCTGGTTTTCCGTTTATATTACCGATGGAAGATGTACACGAAAATCGCTCTATTCCGGCTGAAACGTCGATATATGCAATAAAAACAGAACTTCTCCCCTTTTCAATATCTTACTCAGTAATTTAACGAGAAACAAATAGTTGATTGAAAATGAAGTATTTAAGGTTATTATCTAATCAATTATGTGTTTGCATCATTTTTATCGTATATATATGAATTAATACCCATGGACTGAAAATTCAAAAAAACGTGGAAAAACGGCAAAATATTGCCTAATTCGATGATATTTTGTTTAAATCACATGAAGGAAAAGGGGATGATAAACGTCAAAATATTGCTAAATTCGATGATTTTCCGTACGAAACAAAATGCAAGAAAACTTGCTTAAAATGCAATATTACGCGAAATTCTGAGATTTGAAAGGCAAATCACATATCCTGATACTACATGAAATAGTATCGGAATAGTGGTAAAAATGAATATATTTGCGTAATGTCAAACTACATGATTAACGTGAAAAAGTTACTATTTAACCATATTTGAGGATTTTACCTTCAAATCATAGAGCGAGGTTTCGTATTATTTAGATCCCAGAAAAGACATATGACAATGTTGTTTCCAATACAAATGATAAAAAACAATGTATTTTCATTAGAATTAACTATAATGTTCTTGATTTTCCGTTTATATTAACGATGGAAGATGTACACGTAAAACCGCTCTAATCCGGCTGAAACGTCGATATATGCAATAAAAACCGAATTTCTCCCCTTTTCAATATCTTACTCAGTATTTTAACGAGAAACAAATAGATGATTGAAAATGAAGTATTTAGGGTTATTATCTAATCAATTATGTGTTTGCATCATTTTTAACGTATATATATATGAATTCATACCCATGGACGGAAAATTCACAAAAACGTGGAAAACGGCAAAATATTGCCTAATTCGATGATATTTTGTTTAAATAACCTGAAGGAAAAGGAGATGATAAACGTTAAAATATTGCTAAATTCGATGATTTTTCGTACGAAGCAAAATGCAAGAAAACTTGCTTAAAATGCAATATTATGCGAAATTATGAGATTTGAAGGCCAAATCACATATCGTGATGCTACATGAAATAGTATCGAAATATTGGTAAAAATGAATATATTTACGTAATATCAAACTACATGAAAAACGTGAAAAAAGTCAATATATAAAAATATTTGAGGATTTTAACTTCAAATCATAGAGCGAGGTTTCGTATTATTTAGTTCCAAGAAAAGACATATGACAATGTTGTTTCCAATACAAATGATAAAAAACAATGTGTTTTCATTAGAATTAACTATAATGTTCTTGATTTTCCGTTTATATTAACGAGGGAAGATGTACACGTAAAACCGCTCTAATCCGGCTGAAACGTCGATATATGCAATAAAAACCGAACTTCTCCCCTTTTCAATATCTTACTCAGTATTTTAACGAGAAACAAATAGATGATTGAAAATGAAGTATTTAAGGTTATTATCTAATTAATTATGTGTTTGCATCATTTTTATCGTAAATATATGAATTAATACCCATGGACTGAAAATTAACAAAAACGTGGAAAACGGCAAAATATTGCCTAATATGATGATATTTTGTTTAAATCACATGAAGGAAAAGGAGATGATAAACGTTAAAATATTGCTATATTCGATGATTTTTCGTACGAAACAAAATGCAAGAAAACTTGCTTAAAATGCAATATTATGCGAAATTCTGAGATTTGAAGGCCAAATCACATATCGTGATACTACATGAAATAGTATCGAAATATTGGTAAAAATGAATATATTTACGTAATATCAAACTACATGGAAAACGTGAAAAAAGTCACTATTTAACCATATTTGAGGATTTTAACTTCAAATCATAGAGCGAGGTTTCGTATTATTTGGATCCAAGAAAAGACATATGACAATGTATGTTGTTTCCAATACAAATGATAAAAATCAAAGTGTTTTCATTAGCATTAACTAAAATGTTCCTGGTTTTCCGTTTATATTACCGATGGAAGATGTACACGAAAATCGCTCTATTCCGGCTGAAACGTCGATATATGCAATAAAAACAGAACTTCTCCCCTTTTCAATATCTTACTCAGTAATTTAACGAGAAACAAATAGTTGATTGAAAATGAAGTATTTAAGGTTATTATCTAATCAATTATGTGTTTGCATCATTTTTATCGTATATATATGAATTAATACCCATGGACTGAAAATTCAAAAAAACGTGGAAAAACGGCAAAATATTGCCTAATTCGATGATATTTTGTTTAAATCACATGAAGGAAAAGGGGATGATAAACGTCAAAATATTGCTAAATTCGATGATTTTCCGTACGAAACAAAATGCAAGAAAACTTGCTTAAAATGCAATATTACGCGAAATTCTGAGATTTGAAAGGCAAATCACATATCCTGATACTACATGAAATAGTATCGGAATAGTGGTAAAAATGAATATATTTGCGTAATGTCAAACTACATGATTAACGTGAAAAAGTTACTATTTAACCATATTTGAGGATTTTACCTTCAAATCATAGAGCGAGGTTTCGTATTATTTAGATCCCAGAAAAGACATATGACAATGTTGTTTCCAATACAAATGATAAAAAACAATGTGTTTTCATTAGAATTAACTATAATGTTCTTGATTTTCCGTTTATATTAACGATGGAAGATGTACACGTAAAACCGCTCTAATCCGGCTGAAACGTCGATATATGCAATAAAAACCGAATTTCTCCCCTTTTCAATATCTTACTCAGTATTTTAACGAGAAACAAATAGATGATTGAAAATGAAGTATTTAGGGTTATTATCTAATCAATTATGTGTTTGCATCATTTTTAACGTATATATATATGAATTCATACCCATGGACGGAAAATTCACAAAAACGTGGAAAACGGCAAAATATTGCCTAATTCGATGATATTTTGTTTAAATAACCTGAAGGAAAAGGAGATGATAAACGTTAAAATATTGCTAAATTCGATGATTTTTCGTACGAAGCAAAATGCAAGAAAACTTGCTTAAAATGCAATATTATGCGAAATTATGAGATTTGAAGGCCAAATCACATATCGTAATGCTACATGAAATAGTATCGAAATATTGGTAAAAATGAATATATTTACGTAATATCAAACTACATGAAAAACGTGAAAAAAGTCAATATATAAAAATATTTGAGGATTTTAACTTCAAATCATAGAGCGAGGTTTCGTATTATTTAGTTCCAAGAAAAGACATATGACAATGTTGTTTCCAATACAAATGATAAAAAACAATGTGTTTTCATTAGAATTAACTATAATGTTCTTGATTTTCCGTTTATATTAACGAGGGAAGATGTACACGTAAAACCGCTCTAATCCGGCTGAAACGTCGATATATGCAATAAAAACCGAACTTCTCCCCTTTTCAATATCTTACTCAGTATTTTAACGAGAAACAAATAGATGATTGAAAATGAAGTATTTAAGGTTATTATCTAATTAATTATGTGTTTGCATCATTTTTATCGTAAATATATGAATTAATACCCATGGACTGAAAATTAACAAAAACGTGGAAAACGGCAAAATATTGCCTAATTCGATGATATTTTGTTTAAATCACATGAAGGAAAAGGGGATGATAAACGTCAAAATATTGCTAAATTCGATGATTTTTCGTACGAAACCAAATGCAAGAAAACTTGCTTAAAATGCAATATTATTCGAAATTCTGAGATTTCAAGGCCAAATCACATATCGTGATACTACATGAAATAGTATCGAAATATTGGTAAAATTGAATATATTTACGTAATATCAAACTACATGAAAATCGTGAAAAAAGTCACTATTTACCCATATTTGAGGATTATAACTTAGAATCATAGAGCGAGGTTTCGTATTATTTAGATCCAAGAAAAGACATATGACAATGTTGTTTCCAATACAAATGATAAAAAACAATGTGTTTTCATTAGAATTAACTATAATGTTCTTGATTTTCCGTTTATATTAACGATGGAAGATGTACACGTAAAACCGCTCTAATCCGGCTGAAACGTCGATATATGCAATAAAAACCGAACTTCTCCCCTTTTCAATATCTTACTCAGTATTTTAACGAGAAACAAATAGATGATTGAAAATGAAGTATTTAAGGTTATTATCTAATCAATTATGTGTTTGCATCATTTTTATCGTATATATATGAATTAAAACCCATGGACTGAAAATTCACAAAAACGTGGAAAACGGCAAAATATTGCCTAATTCGATGATATTTTGTTTAAATCACATGAAGGAAAAGGAGATGATAAACGTCAAAATATTGCTATATTCGATGATTTTTCGTACGAAACAAAATGCAAGAAAACTTGCTTAAAATGCAATATTATGCGAAATTCTGAGATTTGAAGGCCAAATCACATATCGTGATACTACATGAAATAGTATCGAAATATTGGTAAAAATGAATATATTTACGTAATATCAAACTTCATGAAAAACGTGAAAAAGTCACTATATAACCATATTTGAGGATTTTAACTTCAAATCATAGAGCGAGGTTTCGTATTATTTAGATCCAAGAAAAGACATATGACAATGTTGTTTCCAATACAAATGATAAAAAACAATGTGTTTTCATTAGAATTAACTATAATGTTCTTGATTTTCCGTTTATATTAACGATGGAAGATGTACACGTAAAACCGCTCTAATCCGGCTGAAACGTCGATATATGCAATAAAAACCGAACTTCTCCCCTTTTAAATATCTTACTCAGTATTTTAACGAGAAACAAATAGATGATGGAAAATGAAGTATTTAAGGTTATTATCTAATCAATTATGTGTTTGCATCATTTTTATCGTATATATATATGAATTAATACCCATGGACGGAAAATTCACAAAAACGTGGAAAACGGCAAAATATTGCCTAATTCGATGATATTTTGTTTAAATCACATGAAGGAAAAGGAGATGATAAACGTCAAAATATTGCTATATTCAATGATTTTTCGTACGAAACAAAATGCAAGAAAACTTGCTTAAAATGCAATATTATGCGAAATTCTGAGATTTGAAGGCCAAATCACATATCGTGATACTACATGAAATAGTATCGAAATATTGGTAAAAATGAATATATTTACGTAATATCAAACTACATGGAAAAACGTGAAAAAAGTCACTATTTAACCATATTTGAGGATTTTAACTTCAAATCATAGAGCGAGGTTTCGTATTATTTGGATCCAAGAAAAGACATATGACAATGTATGTTGTTTCCAATACAAATGATAAAAATCAAAGTGTTTTCATTAGCATTAAATAAAATGTTCCTGGTTTTCCGTTTATATTACCGATGGAAGATGTACACGAAAATCGCTCTATTCCGGCTGAAACGTCGATATATGCAATAAAAACAGAACTTCTCCCCTTTTCAATATCTTACTCAGTAATTTAACGAGAAACAAATAGTTGATTGAAAATGAAGTATTTAAGGTTATTATCTAATCAATTATGTGTTTGCATCATTTTTATCGTATATATATGAATTAATACCCATGGACTGAAAATTCAAAAAAACGTGGAAAAACGGCAAAATATTGCCTAATTCGATGATATTTTGTTTAAATCACATGAAGGAAAAGGGGATGATAAACGTCAAAATATTGCTAAATTCGATGATTTTCCGTACGAAACAAAATGCAAGAAAACTTGCTTAAAATGCAATATTACGCGAAATTCTGAGATTTGAAAGGCAAATCACATATCCTGATACTACATGAAATAGTATCGGAATAGTGGTAAAAATGAATATATTTGCGTAATGTCAAACTACATGATTAACGTGAAAAAGTTACTATTTAACCATATTTGAGGATTTTACCTTCAAATCATAGAGCGAGGTTTCGTATTATTTAGATCCCAGAAAAGACATATGACAATGTTGTTTCCAATACAAATGATAAAAAACAATGTATTTTCATTAGAATTAACTATAATGTTCTTGATTTTCCGTTTATATTAACGATGGAAGATGTACACGTAAAACCGCTCTAATCCGGCTGAAACGTCGATATATGCAATAAAAACCGAATTTCTCCCCTTTTCAATATCTTACTCAGTATTTTAACGAGAAACAAATAGATGATTGAAAATGAAGTATTTAGGGTTATTATCTAATCAATTATGTGTTTGCATCATTTTTAACGTATATATATATGAATTCATACCCATGGACGGAAAATTCACAAAAACGTGGAAAACGGCAAAATATTGCCTAATTCGATGATATTTTGTTTAAATAACCTGAAGGAAAAGGAGATGATAAACGTTAAAATATTGCTAAATTCGATGATTTTTCGTACGAAGCAAAATGCAAGAAAACTTGCTTAAAATGCAATATTATGCGAAATTATGAGATTTGAAGGCCAAATCACATATCGTGATGCTACATGAAATAGTATCGAAATATTGGTAAAAATGAATATATTTACGTAATATCAAACTACATGAAAAACGTGAAAAAAGTCAATATATAAAAATATTTGAGGATTTTAACTTCAAATCATAGAGCGAGGTTTCGTATTATTTAGTTCCAAGAAAAGACATATGACAATGTTGTTTCCAATACAAATGATAAAAAACAATGTGTTTTCATTAGAATTAACTATAATGTTCTTGATTTTCCGTTTATATTAACGAGGGAAGATGTACACGTAAAACCGCTCTAATCCGGCTGAAACGTCGATATATGCAATAAAAACCGAACTTCTCCCCTTTTCAATATCTTACTCAGTATTTTAACGAGAAACAAATAGATGATTGAAAATGAAGTATTTAAGGTTATTATCTAATTAATTATGTGTTTGCATCATTTTTATCGTAAATATATGAATTAATACCCATGGACTGAAAATTAACAAAAACGTGGAAAACGGCAAAATATTGCCTAATATGATGATATTTTGTTT
>NW_027190359.1:0-41924 GCF_040958095.1 Procambarus clarkii | reverse complement strand
TAGTTGAGATAGGGATAGATTAATGCATAATATAGAGAGATGAGAGCAGAGTTAGGTACATAATATCTGATTTTGGAGAGTATACCAACTGTTTTAGAGACTTTTTAGTTATGTGTTGTATGTGGGTACTGAAGTTGAGTCTCTTGTCTAGGAATAGGCCAAGAAACTTTCCATCATTTTTATTGCTAATGTTTACATTGTCTATCTGAAGCTGAATTGCATTTGTAGATTTGCTTCCAAATAAGATGTAGTAGGTCTTTTCTATGTTAAGTGTTAGTTTGTTGGTTGACATCCATAAGTGGACTTTTTTTTAGTTCATTATTAACAACATCATTTAATGTATGTGGGTTGTGGTTGGAGTAGATGAGGGTAGTATCATCAGCAAACAAAATAGGATTCAGAATGTTAGAGACATTAGGCAGATCATTGATGTATATAAGACATAGAAGAGGTCCAAAGATGCTGCCCTGTGGCACTCCAACGGTTATTGGTAGAATGGAGAGGTTATATTGTTGATGGCTACACATTGGTGTCTATCACTAAGATAGGATTGGATATAGTCCAGTGAATGGCCTCGGATTCCATAATGATGGAGTTTACATAAGAGGTAATCGTGATTAACAGTATCAAAGGCCTTTCTCAGGTCAATGAAGAGTCCAATCGGAAACTCATTTTTGTCAAGGGCTGAGTAAATTATATGAAGGAGACTAATAATTGCATCGTTGGTACGCTTTTGAGAGCGGAAGCCAAACTGACAGGGGCTAAGAATGTCGAATTTTACGAGATAGGAGTAGAGCTGTTTGTAGATAATTTTTTCAAATATTTTTGATAGAATGGGTAGGTTCAATACTGGTCTATAGTTGTTTATGTCTGCCGGATTACCTCCTTTATGAACTGGCGTTACTCTTGCTTTTTTAAGGATATCAGGGAAGGTATGACACTCAAGGATTTGTTGAACAGCAGAGCTATAGGTGGCGCAAGGGCATGGGAGGCGCTCTTGTATACAATGGATGGGATTTCACTGATGTTCCCAGCTTTGGTTTTTAGTGAGTGTATGATGGACACAACATCTGTCGGGCTGACTGGTGAAAGGAGAAGAGAGTTTGGATAGCTGCCTGAGAGATATGTGTTATGTGTCTGAGTCTGTGGGATTTTACTTGCAAGGTTAGCACTAATCGATGAAAAGAAGCTATTAAATTCATTCGCCATTTCTAAGTCAGATAACGGTGTAAGGCCATCCTTAGAGAGTGTTATCTGGTTGTGGGAGTGTTGTTTAGTTCCTAGGATATTAGAGATGGTATTCCATGTGCTTTTCATGTTGACTTTTGCTTCTTTGAATCTAGTCTCATAATATGAAAGTTTTGCTTTTCTTATGATACTGGTAAGCACTGATGAGTACCTTTTAACTACTTCCTTTGAAACTAAGCCACTCCTAAATTTCTTTTCATATTCATGTTTTTTGTTGACTGATTTAATTACGCCACTTGTGAGTCAGGGGTTATTTTTTCTTTTATCAGTTACTTGTTTGGTAAGGAGGGGACAGTGAGTGTTGTAGAGGCTTAGAGTTTTGGAGAGAAAGAGGTTAGTTGACGAGTTTATATCCTGTGTATTATTAAATTCAGATTCCCAGTTAATATTGTGAAGTGCATTAGAGAAATTGCCTAAAGCCGATTCACTATGTAGCCTGAATGAGAGTTTCTTGGTTTCTGGTGGTGATGTGTCCAAGTTTGCTATGAGGAAGGTAGGATAGTGGGCAGTTGTTCCATCATAAATTACCCCAGATGTAAGGGGATCTGTTATATTAGTACATAGGTGATCCAGGGTAGTGGCAGATGTTTGAGTGACTCGGGTGGGCTTGGTGATTGTGGGGATTAGCATACAGGAGTGCATGCTGTTATGGAAATAGTCAACTTGAGGGTTGTTTTGAAGACCCAGGTCAATATTGAAATCACCTCCCAGAATGATGTGATTTTTATTGAGATTGTTATTTATGATAAGATTCCTTACATTGTCTGAGGATAAAGCTATGTTGGTATTAGGAAATCTATAGATGGCACCGATAGTCAGGGAGGATTTAAGGGATTTACTGGAGAACTTGGCAAAGGTATATTCACAATAGTCGTCTCTATCACTAATAACACTATTGCAAATGAAGGTATCTTTGTAATATATTGCTGTGCCTCCACCTTTTTTATTAGGCCTGCAGTTATGAATTGTTTTATAACCAGCTAAATTGAAGAGTTGGGTATAGTCATTACTTAGCCAAGTTTCCGTTAAAATGATGAATGATAATTTAGTGCCTAGTGCTGTAAGTAGTGCATTTATATCATCAAAATGTTTACCAAGTGACCTAACATTTTGGTTGTAAACTGATAAGCAGGTGTTATTTAGGAGTTTGTTTTTTGCAAGATTTGCTGTGTAATACCTGCAATAATGATGATCAATGTGCTGATTTGTGTGGATATGGGACAGAACATTTCGATCAGGATCAATATCAGTAAGCATATAGATAAAATAATGTCACGATACAATAAGATAAGCAATTACAGGAACAGTAAAATACTAAATCTGCTGTAAAATAGAAAGTAATTATAGCAAAACACAACAATACAATAATATAACAATACAATGAGAGCTTACAAAGTATTAAGTCTACTAAAATTAGAGAATAATTATAGCAAAACACAACAATAAATGCAAGTAAACAAAATAATTGAAACAATTAGAGGTAGAATAAAGGTCACTAAATAGCCATGGAGGATACACAAGTTTGGTGGAGAGAACAAAAAGTCAGTAGAGACTGTCAAGATGAATATATAAAAAATTTGACTAATGATAATTGTAAAGTAAAATAATCTTAGAGATAATTGTCCCATGGAGTTAATTTCACAATTGTCCCATGGAGTTAATTTCACTTCCAGATATCTATTTTTCAATACAATTTCAATATTTTCTGGCTATTTATGCTAAATATTATTGTAACTATGCATTATTGTAGTTTATACCATTATTTCAATTTGTGACAATTTGAGCAGAGAAGTGCGACGTGTGTACAAGAGGCTGATATGCCAGCAAACACTCTCCAGGCAACAATCTGTCTTGGATAAGTCGCTCCACAACATTGACGCTTGGATCATCGACTTGATTTGGCGTCACCAGCTCTTTATTTTCGTCTAATTTCTTTATAAAAAGATACTTTTTCAGATTAAATTTTTTTTTCGTGTTGTACGTTCAGCACCAACTTTATAATGAGTAAATATATCATATTTATTCATTACTAACGTATTGACAGGAAGCTTTCTGAAGCTTGTGTAGCTTGTGTTAGCTTGTGGTAATTAGACGGACCCAATATAATTACCTCTGAAGAACATCCAACTGACATTGTGATAGCACACTGTTAAAGGTAAGTTAATATACCATTATGTGCCTCATTATCCTTCAACATTTTCTTAATTATCTTCCACACTCAAAGTGTTAGCCTATTATCTGCATGTATCATCTTGTGCCTCTTTATATGTCCGAGACGACTAAATCTCTTCCCACACTCTAGACATTCATGAGGCTTGTCACCTGAATGCACTAACATGTGCTGTATTATAGTTCCACGTTTTTTAAATTTTTTGCCACACTCGGCACATTGAAAAGGTCTCTCATCCGCATGCACCATCCTGTGAGTCTTCATACTTCCAAGACGACTGAATCTTTTCCCACACTCTGGACACTCGTGAGGTTTGTCACCTGAATGCACTAACATGTGAGACTTGATATGTCCAAGACGACTGAATCTCTTTCCACACTCTGGACACCCATGACGTTTGTCACCTGAATGCACTAACATGTGAGACGTCATATCTCCAAGACGACTGAATCTCTTCCCACACTCTGGACATTCATGAGGCTTGTCACCTGAATGCACTAACATGTGCATTATTATAGTTCCACGTTTTTTACATTTTTTGCCACACTCGGCACATTGAAAAGGTTTCACATCCACATGCACCATCCTGTGAATCTTCATATTTCCATGATGACTGAATCTTTTTCCACATTCTGGACACTCGTGAGGCTTGTCACCTGAATGCACTAACATGTGAGTCTTCATATTTCCACGTTCACTGAATCTCTTCCCACACTTTGGACACTCATGAGGTTTGTCACCTGAATGCACTAACATGTGACGCTTCACACTTTCTGGACGAGTGAATACCTTCAGACACTGTGGACACTGGTGAGTCTTCATCTTCTTTATGACAGGTGCAGTTGTGTGAAGGTTTTCTCCCCCGGATGTTGGGAGAAGCGTCAAGGCTTGAGTGTTGTTTCTTAGAGTTAGACTTGATGTGAGCACTTGGTGGTCAATGGTGGTGCTTCTTCTTTATGATAGGTGCAGTTTGTGTCGAGGTTTTCCCTTAATGCTCGTGCTGGACATCACCGGCCTGCTAAAATGGCGGCGGTTGTTTACTCTCTCATCACCTAAGCGTTCCAATGTTTTGGTGTTGTTCCACATATCATTTTTCCAACCTCTTATTTTTTTTATATCTAGTCATTTGAAATTAACACTTGTATTTATTCTCATGTTTTTTAATCAAAGAATGTACTTGGAATTGTTTCTTTAAACATAATGCCACATGATTATACTTTTTGAAGGAAACAGCTCTCCCATAGTGGATGTGATCTGAACCGTAATAGAATCTAACCCATGTATCAATCGGGTCAACCCTTGTGTGGTGTTTCCAAAATGGTTGCCCATGCTGGAAAAAGGAACTGTATGTGAAAACTTTTCCAGACAATATTTAAAGTAAAACCGAAGATATTTGTAGCGGTATAAAAGTTGCATATTTAATGGCTCGTAGATCTGGAAACCCGCAATATTAATTTCAGAACAATGCTTATTTCACGCAGATTCCTTAATAAACGTAAGAGTTTTATGTCTCAAGAAAGATAGAAACATAAGCTTCATTTTAAATACTTTACCATAGACATATATAAAGCTCAAGTGAAGATACATATGTTTTTACAGTGGCATTCAGTTGCTTATCGGTCATGGAATTTTTTTTATTATTATTATTATTTTCTACCACAGACGTGGCCACACATTTACAATGCTAACTACTGCTCGGCTTAGACTCGGTTACAAGTATCTCTGGGAATTCTCATTATCTGCCGATGTAGACCTGACCAAATGTAAACTGTGTCAACAAAATTATTCGCACACCCTCCGTCACTATGTGATGGAGTGCGAAAAGATACGTGAATTTAGAGACAATTCTATAACCAATGTTCCAGCGATGTGTCAATATTTCCCACAAAAACCAGGTGCTGCATCTTCTGCCAGTGGTGGGCCTTCTCTTGATGTGGAGTGGCCACTTCCTGGTTCTGGGATAATGTCACCTGCTGTGAGACCACCATCCACAGCTGGACCCCACAGTCAACTGGAAGTGGGGGATAAAGAACTGGATCAAAATGAGACAGATCGCAACCTCAGCCTCCCTACCACCTCGCCCTTGGGTTGCTCCACTGTTCAAGCAGTGGTTGCTCTTCGTGACCGGTTGCAAGAACACCAGCAGCAGTCACAGCAGCAAACGGAGCGGCTGCAAGAGCAACTCCAACATGAGAAAAAATCCACCAGCGATATTTCGATGATGCTCACGTATGAGGGGACTTGTAAGCAATGACCGCCAAACTCCCCCTTCCACCCCTGAACCCTCCAAACATGTGTTCGCTTGCCCATCAGGGGAAACTTCTAGTGATCTTGTGTAGTGGAGTCCTTCCACGCAAGTTAACTGCCAGAGTTGTGCTAAAGTATGTTCAAAGCGACTCTATAGCTGGAAATGACGACAAATTGTACTAGACCATTGGATGCAAATGTGTGACATTGGTAATAAACTAAGAAATGTTCCTGGACTTATCGTAGTGCAATAGATAATATGTATATAGATAATATATATTAAGTGAACTAATAATATCAAATATAATGCTGACTTTAAATGCACAATTAACTAAGTTATCCGTCCTTAGCTGGAACATTGCATCCCTCAAAAAAAGGTTCTCAGATTTACATCACAAAGTAATTTGTGATGTAAAGCTAGTTTACACCACTAGCTGCGCGTGCTAGTGGCTTTACAAGACTGTAATTACCATATTTGTATCCTCACATTCCTTATGTACATTCTTGTATATGCATAAAAAATAAATAAATAAATAAGTAACAACTGAACACATCGATATTGTATGTCTCCAGGAGTGCAGAGTTCCCGCAAGATCCTCACCCACGAAATTGCCCTCATTTGTTTCTTACAACCTCAGATCCAGTAACTCTTGCATTCTATACATCAAACAATCCCTACCCCATCAACTTCTGCCAGAAAAACAAACTGCAGGTCAACAGTATCTTGGAGTGAGGATCTATGTGGGCAACTCTATTCTCAATGTGTTTAATCTATATGCTCCAGCAGGAAAGTTAAATTATATTGATCTTCCGGCCTGCGCTCCAGCAGAGCCAACCATCATTCTTGGTGACTACAATGCTAGACACAAGGACATTGGTGGCTCTCGCTTCAGTAACGGTAACGGGAATCAACTGCTGTCGCTACTAAATAGTCAACAAGATGTGCAGATTGTGGGTGACCTTGAACCCACGCATATTTGTGGAGGCATTCTAGACCTCTGTGTTGGTTTCAACGTCTCTCACGTCTGGTACACATCACCTATTGTAACAGATTTGTTGTCAGATCATCACCCTAGATTGGCTACTCAATGTATAGGAAATACCATCCTGCCCGGTGGAACTTTCAAACACAAACGGCCCAGTGTTCCTCCTGCTCGACGTAAAGACTTTCTTTGTTGCTCATGTGTCAGCGTGGTACAGCACTTATGATCCCTCCACAGTCCAGACATTTAACGACGGTCTAGTACAGAGCATTCAGATGTTTGCTGACCCTTTAGGTCGGCCCCCTGCACCATCCAATAGTCGGAACGATATGAAAGGTAATAAACGCCATGCCAATTACAATGACCCCAAACTGCGTACTTTGAAACGCACTGCCAGACGAGTTGGGCTTGCATATAGGGAAACAAGTACGCCAGCAATGCTCAAGCTCTTTCAGAAAGCCCTAGCCAAGGCGAAGGAGCGCATGACAGAGCTCAGGCAAGATAACTGGGAAACTTTTGTTAACAGTCTCAACTCTCACACCCCCCTCAGTTAGGCATGGAAGGATATTAAAAGAATTAAAGGCGATAAGATCGGCCAAGTAGCACACCCTCACCCTCTACACAGAGCTAACGAGTTAGTCGATGCTTGGGCAACCACCTCTAGCTTCAATAATCTTCCCCCAGACATACAGTTCAGATTAAATGCTGGTTACGGAGATCGAGAAAGGCTCGTTGACTTCATGCTCCACAAGGAAGATAAATGCAACGTGCCATTTACTGAGTTTGAATTACTCGCGGCCCTAAACAAAGGCAAAGCCACATCCCCCGGTGAAGATGGTATCACTTATGACATATTGCGTCTGCTTCCTTTAGTACCAGGGAATCCCCTGCTTGAGCTGTATAATATGAGCTATGTTACGGACCCAAATCCAGCGTCGTAGCACGGAGCAGTGACGACAACGCCATCTGTGAGTCAGCTCCCGAAACCCCCTCCAAATGGACGACGCCAACTAGTGAGGACGGGATATACCGGCCACAGGTGCTGGATTCCCGTCTTAATCAGCTCGTAACATAGCCGCTGCTGACCTCTGGTGAGGTGGCGCTTAGACAGCAACGCCATCTATGGAGTGGATAGGTGGACGTTTGTGTCTAAGCCTGTAAGTGAGGTGCCCTAGAGCGTCCCTAGTACTAATGACGTGTCTGATTACAGAGTCGACCTGGGACTACTGTATTGGATGATGAGGCAGTCTACCCAAGGCAGCCAAGGTCTCTCCACGAGTTTGCTCTGAGAACTGTGAGTCACCCCCGGACGGACACTGTTGAGAGTGTTAGCCTGTCTGTGACGTGGCAAAGTCGAGGAATCGTCGTATCCAGGGCTGGTTGGTGGAGGAGACTAGCCACTGTGGTGCTGAGAGAGGAGAGTGATCAGCGGAATCACACGAGGCTCCTGCCTAGGGCTCACAACCCTAGTATCGGTCGTGGAGTGGCCTACACAGCGGAGCTGATCGGAACCTGCCAGCTACAGGCTGGATCGTGGTTGAAGGCCTCCACGACGACGCACCCAGTGGGACTGTGATTTGGCTGGCCTGTGGCCAGGGTAGATTCGCCGAGAGAATCAGAAGATTCATCGTGGGCCAAAGAAGAGAACCAGGGCTACTCATCGTGAGCACCGTGGAGCACCCTGTGTCTTCAGAGGAAGACGAATCTGTATATAATAAGTGTAGTTATAGCAACCCCGTGTGACTGTTTATATATTTATTTATGGTGGTGGTGATTATATATATAAAGCAGTGCATTTGTATCCCTTCCCCATTAATTTAACTTGCGTTACGGAACACACCCCTTGAAAGCCACTACTAACTTGGGGCCGGATACCCAAACTCTAACAATATCAGAGAAGAACCCGGTTGCGACCCAATAGGGCCGTAACAAGCTATGTTACTGGGGAACTTCCTATCTCTTGGACCAACAGTATAATCATTCCAATTCCCAAGCCAAATCAAGAGAATGCTTTCCGCCCAATTTCCCTTACTAGCTGCATTTGCAAAACATTCGAGAGAATGGTCCTAAACCGTCTCCTCCATAGAATAAGAACCATGCTATCCCCCCAGATATAAGGCTTCATGCATGGAAGGAGTGTGCATCATTGCATCACCACCTTTCTTACCCTGCACACTGAAAAGTCATATACCACCTTCCTAGATCTTAAGTCTGCCTTTGATATTGCAAATAGACATGTTATCTTGAGTGAGCTTGCAAGAATGAATATTGGTGGTCGGCTTCTTTGTTGGATCAGGGGTTACTTATCCAACAGGAAGTCATATGTATTTTTCCAGGGACATAGGAGTGTAACAAGAGACTTTGAACTAGGTACCCCGCAGGGTGGTGTCCTCAGTCCTACCTTATTTAATATCTTAATAAACACACTGTTAAACTCTATACCGAGCAAACCCAACGTCCACATCATTAGCTATGCTGATGATATAATGATACACACCACTGGGTATGCTAACACGCAGAACACTCTTAACTCTGTATTAGACTCATGTCAGGACCTAGGTTTAATTATCTCAGCAGAGAAAACAAAGATACTAAATCGGCACCCACCCAGGCAGGGAGGAGCTGTTCGCAAGATGTAACTGTCTGATGGCTCCCAGCTTGACTATGTGAACAGATTCAAATACCTTGGCCTTGAGGTGCCACTGTATGGTCCTGCTGTATTCAGACTCTGTCGTCAGTATAAAGAGAGGCTTCGAGCTCTCAAGGCTGTTGCAGGTTATCACTCAGGCTATGGTGCCAATGTCAGAATTGTCAAAATGATGTACGTTGCATACATCAGATCTCTAGTGGATTATGCTGCACCTCTGCTTGTTTTGATGCCTGAAAGAAAGCTTGGAGGGCTTGAAAAATTGCACAACGAAGCCTTGAGGAAAATCCTTGGGTGCCCTTGTACCACAAAGATACTTAATATGAGAAAGGAACTTAATATTCTGAGCGTTGTTGATCGTGTTACTGAAATTAACTGTCAAATTGGTATAAAAATGCTTAGGCTAACTCATCCTAATCCTTGCACAGAAGCCCTCCAGAATTTCTTTATTGAAGATCAGCATTGTTCCAAATGGATAACAAAAACTGGAACTCAACTCAGAATGTATCGGGTTCATGATTTGTACCAAGAGAAACAACAACGGCACTTTCCTGCACCGTGGGAGGTTACACCCTTTCCAGTTTTAATCCCTCCCTTTCCACCCAAGAAGCAAATTAGAGATCAGCCCAAGCTTCGTCTTGAGGCAAAGCTCAACGCCTTAAGCCATATTGATGCTCTGTCCACAGAGCATTCTCTCTCTCAAATTATATACACTGATGGTTCCCTATACCGCACCACGGGTGCAGCTGGAAGTGCAGTTGTCCTGACAATGGGCGATGGCCTATACTTTGAGTGGGGAGTCCGTATAAACAACTGGGCCTCTACCCTTCAGACTGAACTATTTGCCTTGTACACATTTCAGTGCAAGGAACAAGTCTCCAAACTTGATACATTAATTGTAAGTGACTCCTTATCATCCTTAAATGCTCTCAACTCTTTAAGACATAACTGTAACATGCTCGTGTCCGAAGCTAGACACAAATACAACAAAATTATTAAGGATGGTAACAGAGTCCATTTCATGTGGTCTCCATCTCATGTTGGCCTCCGAATGCATGATAGAGCTGATAAGTTAGCCAAAGAATCTGCCTTTAAAGGAGCCGTTGAGTGTAACCTTGGATTGTTAATGAGCAATCTGAGAGCAGCAGTACACCGAGAACTTCAACAAGATCTTGTAGATCTGAGGCAAAGTGAAATTGACACCAGTAATTCCATCTATCATCATACTATCATGCAAGAGGAGCCACACATCTATGGATCATCCAATAAAATCAGCAGACTTCTAGATGTTACTACTGCTCGGCTTAGACTCGGTTACAGGTATCTCTGGGAATTCTCATTATCTGCTGATGTAGACCTGACCAAATGTAAACTGTGTCAACAAAATTATTCGCACACCCTCCGTCACTATGTGATGGAGTGCGAAAAGTTACCTGAATTCAGAGACAATTCTTTAACCAATGTTCCAGAGATGTGTAAACATTTCATTCAAAATGATCTACTAGAAATTTTAGCCAAATATCCCCAGTTTGCTAACTGTAGGTAGTAACTGAGTGATTGTAACCTATCCACCGCTGCCCACTGGATGGGGGGCGGTGTGCAGGACAAACATATCAATTGTGACACTAGCTCTCCACATATGTCAGTTGCTTAATTTAGAAACTGTACTTGTGGTCGATCTCGAACCCATTGTTGATGTGACGACTTATACTGAATTTTGTAACCTAGCTTTGCTTCTGTGACTCATACGTCAGGCTGCGAGCAGCCGCGTCCAACAGCCTGGTTGATCAGTCCGGCAACCAGGAGGCCTGGTCAACGACCGGGCCGCGGGGACGCTAAGCCCCGGAAGCACCTCAAGGTAACCTCAAGGTAGCTCATCAAGATTGTAACTTGCTTAGCTAAATGAATTGTGGGGTTCAGTCCCTGAGCCCATTATGTGCCTCTGTAACCCTTTCCACTACCGCCCACAAGATGGGTATAGGGTGCATAATAAATGAACTAAACTAACTAACTTCCGGCCTAAACATAACACTGGGAATGTTGTAACATCTCTGACTGCCCTGTTATCAATGATTTCAGACCAAATGGTACGAGGTATTTTGAGCTCTGTAACTACTTTTATTATTATTATTATTATTATTATTATTATTTATATATGGAGGAGTTCATACATGGTTGTAAAGCCACTAGCACACATAGCGTTTCGGGCAGGTCCTTAGTCCTATGTTCCCTGGAATACCAACCAGGTACCCATTTTACTGTAGGGGTAAACAAAGGCTATAGTTAAGGATTGGCGGCGTCCAGTAAATCCTCCCCGGCCAGGATACGAACTCAGGACAAAGCGCAAGCTAAACGCCAGGCGAGTCTTAACCACTACACCACCGGGACTACTTCATACACTTACGTGTATTGGAAGATATTCTTGTGCTAGTGTACTGGTGGATCAGCCTGGCATTCCATATTCTCTCCTGATTCCGTGTATGACTGGCCTTCCTGTGAGGCGGGGAGGTTAGATGAACTTGTGGCTAGTTTTTGATCTACACTTTGTAATCCATCATATAGAATAGCGAAGCAGCATATTGCTGTGTAGACCTAAGCTTGTTAATACAAGATTTTCTGAATATTAATTTCAGTGGGAGGCACAGTTCATCTGCCAGTTCTTTTATAACTTGTGATTTAATTTCGTTTACACCTGGGACTTTTGAGTCGTTGACCCAATGTACCTTCTTGTATATATAAAATAAATATATAAATAAATTTACGATGCTTACTGTTTGAGACATTTATTTTTGCTATATTTCGTATATGACGAAGTGAAATTCAGTTCCTTGTCAATGTGAACACTAAAAATAATTTTCCAACTACTCTGCTTTTAATATGGGTATTGTTAATTGTTAGTTTAATATGATGCATAGCAAGTGATTGAGCGCTCCTCGTACAACAGGTGTTAAGGTCACTAACCAGCAGAGTCACCCCATAAATGTATCTCGTTTTCTGTCAAACAAGAATCACAGAGAATGTTGAAATTTGTCAATTATATAAACTGTGTAACTTCAGAGATATCTAAGTCAACATGTGGATTTATTCCGTGATAGCGTGACAGTTATAGATCAAGTAACATAAGCTAAAATACAAGCCTAAGGGACATGTGGGAGCACTGGATAAAACTGGGTTAAAATGTTTATCATAAAATGTATAAAATTATCGATTATATCATTTATTTATTTATTTATTATTTATTTATTTATTTACTAGCAGTATCCGGCCACGCGTTGCTGAGCCACAGCAACCTTCCCTGTCCCCCAGTCCTCCCCACCATTCCCCACTCCACCGTCCTCTCTTCCTTCCCGCCATGCCCCACTCCCCTGTCCCTTTGTCCTCCCCACCATTCTCCATTCCCCCATCCCCTCGTCCCCACCATCCCAAACTCCCCCGTCTCCTCATCCTTCCCCACCATTATCCCCCTACCTCTTCCTTTCGTCCTCCCCACCATCTCTCACTTACGTCCCCTCGTCCTTCCCACCATTCCCCACTCCCTCGTCCGATTGAGGAAATTGAGATTAACGACCCGTCAGAAATGCGTGTTAATGGCTGTACAAAAACGAACTCATTTAAATATAAATAAAAATTACAACTCGAAAGCAATTTTCGTGACTAAAAATTTGCCATAAAATGTTTTTGCAACTCAGTAATTTAATGATTTTGGTTGTTATTGGCAACTTATTATTTATAGGTTTAAATAAGGTTAATTGACTTGTGGGAAGACTGAATTATATGACGTTATTGAAGGAGTAAGTTTTATGTTAGGAACATGTCCTGGTGTTCGTTAGTGATGATTAGTTAGTGAACTGTCCTCCTACAACCTGTCCTCTCACAGCCTGGTCTCCTACAGCCTGTCCTCCTACAACCTGTCCTCTCACAGCCTGGTCTCCTACAGCCTGTCCTCCTACAACCTGTCCTCTCACAGCCTGTCCTCCTACAACCTGTCCTCTCACAGCCTGGTCTCCTACAGCCTGTCCTACTACAACCTGTCCTCCTACAACCTGTCCTACAGCCTGTCCTCCTACAGCCTGTCCTCCTACAACCTGTCCTCTCACTGCCTGGCCTCCTACAGCCTGTCCTCCTACAACCTGTCATCCTACAACCTGTCCTCCTACAGCCTGTCCTCCTACAGTCTGTCTTCCTACAACCTGTCCTCCTACAACCTGTCCTCCTACAGCCTGGCCTTCTACAGCCTGTCCTCCTACAACCTGTCCTCTCACAGCCTGGCCTCCTACAGCCTGTCCTCCTACAACCTGTCATCCTACAACCTGTCCTCCTACAGCCTGTCCTCCTACAGCCTGTCTTCCTACAACCTGTCCTCCTACAACCTGTCCTCCTACAGCCTGGCCTCCTACAGCCTGTCCTCCTACAGCCTGTCCTCCTACAACCTGTCCTCCTACAACCTGTCCTCCTACAGCCTGTCCTCCTACAGCCTGTCCTCCAACAGCCTGTCCTCCTACAGCCTGTCTTCCTACAACCTGTCCTCCTACAACCTGTCCTTTTACAACCTGTCCTCCTACAGCCTGTCCTCCTACAGCCTGTCCTCCTACAGCCTGTCTTCCTACAACCTGTCCTCCTACAGCTTGTCCTCCTACAGCCTGTCCTCCTACAGCCTGTCCTCCTACAGCCTTTCCTCCTACAACCTGTCCTCCTACAACCTGTCCTCCTACAACCTGTCCTCCTATAACCTGTCCTACTACAGCCTGTCCTCCTACAGCCTGTCCTCCTACAGCCTGTCCTCCTACAACCTGTCCTCCTACAGCCTGTCCTCCTACAGCCTGTCTTCCTACAACCTGTCCTCCTACAGCTTGTCATCCTACAGCCTGTCCTCCTACAGCCTGTCCTCCGACAGCCTGTCCTCCTACAACCTGTAATCCTACAACCTGTCCTCCTACAGCCTGTCCTCCTACAGCCTGTACTCCTACAACATGTCCTCCTACAACCTGTCCAACTACAACGTGTCCTCCTGCAGCCTGTCCTCCTACAGCCTATATCCTCCTACAACCTGTCCTCCTACAGCCTCTCCTCCTATAACCTGTCCTCCTACAGCCTGGCCTCCTACAACCTGGCCTCCTACAGCCTGTCCTACTACAGCCTGTCCTCCTACAACCTATCCTCCTACAGCCTGTCCTTCTACAACCTGTCCTCCTACAACCTGTCCTCCTACAACCTGTATTCCTACAACCTGTGCTCCTACAGCCTGTCCTCCTACAACCTGTCATCCTACAATCTGTCCTCCTACAACCTGTCCTCCTACAACCTGTCCTCCTACAGCCTGGCCTCCTACAACCTGTCATCCTACAGCCTGTCCTTCTACAACCTGTCCTCCTACAACCTGTCCTCCTACAACTTGTCCTCCTACAACCTGTCCTCCTACAGCCTGGCCTTCTACAACCTGTCCTCCTACAACCTGTCCTCCTACAACTGTCCTCCTACAACCTGTCCTCCTACAGCCAAGCCTTGTACAGCCTGTCCTCCTACAACCTGTCCTCCAACAACCTGTCCTCCTTCAACCTGTCCTTCTACAACCTGTCCTCCTACAACCTGTCCTCCTACAACCTGTCCTCCAACAACCTGTCCTCCTACAACCTGTCCTCCGACAACCTGTCCTCCAACAACCTGTCCTCCTTCAACCTGTCCTCCTTCAACCTGTCCTTCTACAACCTGTCCTCCTACTACCTGCCCTCCAACAACCTGTCCTCTACAACCTGTCCTCCTACAACCTGTCCTCCTACAACCTGCCCTCCAACAACCTGTCCTCCTTCAACCTGTCCTCCAACAACCTGTCCTCCTACAACCTGTCCTCCTACAACCTGTCCTCCTACAACCTGTCCTCCAACAACCTGTCCTCCTTCAACCTGTCCTCAACAACCTGTCCTCCTACAACCTGTCCTCCAACAACCTGTCCTCCTACAACCTGTCCTCCAACAACCTGTCCTCCAACAACCTGTCCTCCTACAACCTGTCCTCCAACAACCTGTCCTCCTACAACCTGTCCTCCTACAACCTGTCCTCCAACAACCTGTCCTCCTTCAACCTGTCCTTCTACAACCTGTCCTCTACAACCTGTCTCCTTCAACCTGTCCTCCTTCAACCTGTCCTCCAACAACCTGTCCTCTTACAACCTGTCCTCCAACAACCTGTCCTCCTACAGCCTGTCCTCCTACAACCTGTCATCCTACAATCTGTCCTCCTACAACCTGTCCTCCTACAACCTGTCCTCCTACAGCCTGGCCTCCTACAACCTGTCATCCTACAGCCTGTCCTTCTACAACCTTTCCTCCTACAACCTGTCCTCCTACAACCTTGTCCTCCTACAACCTGTCCTCCTACAGCCTGGCCTTCTACAACCTGTCCTCCTACAACCTGTCCTCCTACAACTTGTCCTCCTACAACCTGTCCTCCTACAGCCAAGCCTTGTACAGCCTGTCCTCCTACAACCTGTCCTCCAACAACCTGTCCTCCTTCAACCTGTCCTTCTACAACCTGTCCTCCTACAACCTGTCCTCCTACAACCTGTCCTCCTTCAAACCTGTCCTCCTTCAACCTGTCCTCCAATAAACCTGTCCTCTTAGAAACCTGTCCTCCAACAAACCTGTCCTCCTGCAACCTGTCCTCCTACAACCTGTCCTCCTTCAACCTGTCCTCCTGCAACCTGTCCTCCTACAACCTGTCCTCCTACAACCTGTCCTCCTACAACCTGTCCTCCTACAACCTCTCCTCCAACAACCTGTCCTCCAACAACCTGTCCTCCTACAACCTGTACTCCAACAACCTGTCCTCCAACAACCTGTCCTCCTACAACCTGTCCTCAACAACCTGTCCTCCAACAACCTGTCCTCCTTGAACCTGTCCTTCTACAACCTGTCCTCTACAACCTGTCCTACAGCCTGTCCTTCTACAACCTGTCCTCCTACAACCTGCCCTCCAACAACCTGTCCTCCTACAACCTGTCCTCCAACAACCTGTCCTCCTTCAACCTGTCCTCCTACAACCTGCCCTCCAACAACCTGTCCTCCTACAACCTGTCCTTCTACATCCTGTCCTCCAACAACCTGTCCTCCTACAGCCTGTCCTTCTACAACCTGTCCTCCTACAACCTGCCCTCCAACAACCTGTCCTCCTACAACCTGTCCTTCTACAACCTGTCCTCCTACAACCTGCCCTCCAACAACCTGTCCTCCTACAACCTGTCCTCCGACAACCTGTCCTCCTACAACCTGTCCTTCTACAACCTGTCCTCCAACAACCTGTCCTCCAACAACCTGTCCTCCAACAACCTGTCCTCCTACAACCTGTCCTCCAACAACCTGTCCTCAACAACCTGCCCTCCAACAACCTGTCCTCCTACAACCTGTCCTCCAACAACCTGTCCTCCTACAACCTGTCCTCCTACAACCTGTCCTCCTACAACCTGTCCTCCTACAACCTGTCCTCAACAACCTGTCCTCCTACAACCTGTCCTCCTACAACCTGTCCTCCAACAACCTGTCCTCCTACAAACCTGTCCTCCAACAACCTGTCCTCCAACAACCTGTCCTCCTACAACCTGCCCTCCAACAACCTGTCCTCCTACAACCTGTCCTCCTACAACCTGTCCTCCTACAACCTGTCCTCCTACAACCTGTCCTCCTACAACCTGTCCTTCTACAACCTGTCCTCCTACAACCTGTCCTCCTACAACCTGTCCTCCAACAACCTGCCTTCCAACAACCTGCCCTCCTACAACCTGTCCTCCTACAATCTGTCCTCCTACAACCTGCCCTCCAACAACCTGTCCTCCTACAACCTGTCCTCCTACAACCTGTCCTCCTACAACCTGTCCTCCTACAACCTGCCCTCCAACAACCTGTCCTCCTACAACCTGTCCTTCTACAACCTGTCCTCCTACAACCTGTCCTCCTACAACCTGTCCTCCTACAACCTGTCCTCCTACAACCTGCCCTCCAACAACCTGTCCTCCTACAACCTGTCCTCCTACAACCTGTCCTCCTACAACCTGTCCTCCTACAACCTGTCCTTTTACAACCTGTCCTCCTACAACCTGTCCTTCTACACCTGTCCTCCTACAACCTGTCCTCCTACAACCTGCCCTCCAACAACCTGTCCTCCTACAACCTGTCCTCCTACAACCTGTCCTCCTACAACCTGTCCTCCAACAACCTATCCTCCTACAACCTGTCCTCCAACAACCTGTCCTCCAACAACCTGTTCTCCAACAACCTGCCCTCCAACAACCTGTCCTCCTACAACCTGTCCTCCTACAACCTGTCCTCCTACAACCTGTCCTCCTACAACCTGTCCTTCTACAACCTGTCCTCCTACAACCTGTCCTCCTACAACCTGCCCCTCCAACAACCTGTCCTCCTACAACCTGTCCTCCAACAACCTGTCCTCCTACAACCTGTCCCTTCTACAACCTGCCCTCCAACAATCTGTCCTCCTACAACCCTGTCCTCCTACAACCTGTCCTCCTTCAACCTGTCCTTCTACAACCTGTCCTTCTACAACCTGTCCTTCTACAATCTGTCCTCCTACAACCTGCCCTCCAACAACCTGTCCTCCTACAACCTGTCCTCCAACAACCTGCCTCCTACAACCTGTCCTTCTACAACCTGCCCTCCCAACAACCTGTCCTCCTACAACCTGTCCTCCTACAACCTGTCCTCCTTCAACCTGTCCTCCAACAACCTGTCCTCCTACAACCTGTCCTCCTACAACCTGTCCTCCTACAACCTGCCCTCCAACAACCTGTCCTCCTACAACCTGTCCTCCTACAACCTGTCCCTCCTTCAACCTGTCCTTCTACAACCTGTCCCTTCTACAACCTGTCCTTCTACAATCTGTCCTCCTACAACCTGCCCTCCAACAACCTGTCCTCCTACAACCTGTCTTCCAACAACCTGTCCTCCTACAACCTGTCCTTCTACAACCTGTCCTCCAACAACCTGTCCTCCTACAACCTGTCCTCCTACAACCTGTCCTCCTACAACCTGCCCTCCAACAACCTGTCCTCCTACAACCTGCCCCTCCAACAACCTGTCCTCCTACAACCTGCCCTCCAACAACCTGTCCTCCTACAACCTGTCCTCCTACAACCTGTCCTACAGCCTGTCTCTCACATCAACATAGCAACAATAATCATCAGGAACTTTCTGGAAACTTTCCCTATTAAGACTCCTCAATAGCTCGGTCGGTAGAGCTTCGGCCTCATACACGTGTGGGTCCCGGTTCAGGTCTCTCAGAGCCTCAGGTGAATGGAAAAAAAAGAAATGTTTGTCAGTCCAAGTGTAGGGCCAGATTCACGAAGCAGTTACGCAAGCACTTACACACCTGGGGCCAGATTCACGAAGCAGTTACGCAAGCACTTACACACCTGGGGCCAGATTCACGAAGCAGTTACGCAAGCACTTACGCACCTGGGGCCCGATTCACGAAGCAGTTACGCAAGCACTTACGCACCTGGGGCCAGATTCACGAAGCTATTACAGATGACGGAGCATGAGTAGTGTGGTAGAGGAGCTGGAGCATGAGTGGTTTGGTAGAGGAGTCGGAGCATGAGGAGTGTGGTAGGGGAACTAGAGCATGAGTGGTAGAGGAGCTGGAGCATAAGTAGTGTGGTAGAGGAGCTGGAGCATGAGTGGTAGAGGAGCTGGAGCATGAGGAGTATGGTAGAGGAGCCGGAGCATGAGGAGCGTGGTAGAGGAGCCGGAGCATGAATAACGTGGTAGAGGAGCTGGAGCATGAGGAGTGTGGGAGAGGAGCTGGAGCATGAAGAGTGTAGTAGAGGAGCTGGAGCATGAGGAGCATGGTAGAGGAGCCGGAGCATGAGTAACGTGGTAGAGGAGCTGGAGCATGAGGAGTGTGGTAGAGGAGCTGGAGCATGAGGAGTGTGGTAGAAGAGCTGGAGCATGAGGAGCATGGTAGAGGAGCCGGAGCATGAGGAGTGTGGTAGAGCAGCTGGAGCATGAGTGGTAGAGGAGCTGGGGCATGAATGGTAGAGGAGCTGGAGCATGAGGAGTGTGGTAGAGGAGCTGGAGCATGAGGAGTGGTTAGAGGAGCTGGGCATGAGGAGTGTGTAGAGGAGCTGGAGCATGAGGAGTGTGGTAGAGGAGCCGGAGCATGAGGAGTGTAGTAGAGGAGCTGGAGCATGAGGAGTGTGGTAGAGGAGCTGGAGCATGAGTGGTAGAGGAGCTGGAGCATGAGGAGTGTGGTAGAGGAGCTGGAGCATGAGGAGTGTTGTAGAGGAGCTGGAGCATGAGGAGTGTGGTAGAGGAGCCGGAGCCAGAAGAGCATGGTAGAGGAGCCGGAGCATGAAGAGCATGGTAGAGGAGCTGGAGCATGAGGAGTGTGGTAGAGGAGCTGGAGCATAAGGAGCATGGTAGAGGAGCTGGAGCATGAGGAGTGTGGTAGAGGAGTTGGAGCATGAGTGGTAGAGGAGCCGGAACATGAGTAACGTGGTAGAGGAGCTGGAGCATGAGGAGTATGGTAGAGGAGCTGAAGCATGAGGAGTGTGGTAGAGGAGCTGGAGCATGAGTGTGGTAGAGGAGCTAGAGCATGAGGAGTGTAGTACAGGAGCTGGAGCATGAGGAGTATGGTAGAGGAGCTGGAGCATGAGGAGTGGTAGAGGAGCTGGAACATGAGGAGTGTGGTAGAGGAGCTGGAGCATGAGGAGTGTGGTAGAGGAGCTGGAGCATGAGGAGTTTATAGAGGAGCTGGAGCATGAGGAGTGTGGTAGAGGAGCTGGAGCATGAGGAGTGTGGTAGAGGAGCTGGAGCATGACGAGTGTGGTAGAGGAGCTGGAGCATGAGGAGTGTGGTAGAGGAGCTGGAGCATGAGGAGCATCGTAGAGGAGCTGGAGCATGAGGAGTGTGGTAGAGGAGCTGGAGCATGAGGAGTGTGGTAGAGGAGCTGGAGCATGAGGAGTGTGGTAGAGGAGCTGGAGCATGAGGAGTGTGGTAGAGGAGCTGGAGCATGAGGAGTGTGGTAGAGGAGCTGGAGCATGAGGAGTGTGGTAGAGGAGCTGCAGCATGAGGAGTGTGGTAGAGGAGCTGGAGCATGAGGAGTGTGGTAGAGGAGCTGGAGCATGAGGAGCATGGTAGAGGAGCTGGAGCATGAGGAGTGTGGTAGAGGAGCTGGAGCATGAGGAGTGTGGTAGAGGAGCTGGAGCATGACGAGTGTGGTAGAGGAGCTGGAGCATGAGGAGTGTGGTAGAGGAGCCGGAGCATGAGGAGTGTGGTAGAGGAGCTGGAGCATGACGAGTGTGGTAGAGGAGCCGGAGCATGAGGAGTGTGGTAGAGGAGCTGGAGCATGAGGAGTGTGGTAGAGGAGCTGGAGCATGAGGAGTGTGGTAGAGGAGCTGGAGCATGACGAGTGTGGTAGAGGAGCTGGAGCATGAGGAGTGTGGTAGAGGAGCTGGAGCATGACGAGTGTGGTAGAGGAGCTGGAGAATGAGGAGTGTGGTAGAAGAGCTGGAGCATGAGGAGTGTGGTAGAAGAGCTGGAGCATGAGTGGTAGAGGAGCTGGAGCATGAGGAGTGTGGTAGAAGAGCTGGAGCATGAGTGGTAGAGGAGCTGGAGCATGAGGAGTGTGGTAGAGGAGCGGGAGCATGAGGAGTGTGGTAGAGGAGCTGGAGCATGAGGAGTGTGGTAGAGAAGCTGGAGCATGAAGAGTGTGGTAGAAGAGCTGGAGCATGAGGAGTGTGGTAGAAGAGCTGGAGCATGAGTGTGGTAGAGGAGCTGGAGCATGAGTGTGATAGAGGAGCCGGAGCATGAGGAGTGTGGTAGAGGAGCTGGACCATGAGTGTGGTAGAGGAGCTGGAGCATGAGGAGTGTGGTAGAAGAGCTGGAGCATGAGGAGTGTGGTAGAGGAGCTGGAGCATGAGTGGTAGAGGAGCTGGAGCATGAGGAGTGTGGTAGAGAAGCCGGAGCATGAGGAGTGTGGTAGAGGAGCCGGTGCATGAGGAGTGTGGTAGAGGAGCTGGAGCATGAGGAGTGTGGTAGAAGAGCTGGAGCATGAGGAGTGTGGTAGAGGAGCTGGAGCATGAGTGGTAGAGGAGCTGGAGCATGAGGAGTGTGGTAGAGGAGCCGGAGCATGAGTAACGTGGTAGAGGAGCTGGAGCATGAGGAGTGTGATAGAGGAGCTGGAGCATGAGGAGTGTGGTAGAGGAGCCGGAGCATGAGGAGTGTGGTAGAGGAGCTGGAGCATGAGGAGCATGGTAGAGGAGCCGGAGATGAGTAACGTGGTAGAGGAGCTGGAGCATGAGGAGTGTAATAGAGGAGCTGGAGCATGAGGAGTGTGGTTGAGGAGCCGGAGCCTGAGGAGTGTGGTAGAGAAGCTGGAGCATGAGGAGCATGGTAGAGGAGCCGGAGCATGAGTAACGTGGTAGAGGAGCTGGAGCATGAGGAGTGTGATAGAGGAGCTGGAGCATGAGGAGTGTGGTAGAGGAGCTGGAGCATGACGAGTGTGGTAGAGGAGCTGGAGCATGAGGAGTGTGGTAGAGGAGCTGGAGCATGAGAGTGGTAGAGGAGCTGGAGCATGAGGAGTGTGGGAAGGAGCTGGAGCATGAGGAGTGTGGTAGAGCTGGAGCATGAGGAGTGTGGTAGAGAGCTGGAGCATGAGGAGTGTGGTAGAGGAGCTGGAGCATGAGAGTGTGGTAGAGAGCTGGAGCATGAGGAGTGTGGTAGAAGCTGGAGCATGAGGAGTGTGGTAGAAGAGCTGGAGCATGAGGAGTGGGTAGAAGAGCTGGAGCATGAGGAGTGTGGTAGAGAGCTGGAGCATGAGTGGTAGAGGAGCTGGAGCATGAGGAGTGTGGTAGAAGAGCTGGAGCATGAGTGTGTAGAGGAGCTGGAGCATGAGGAGTGTGGTAGAGGAGCGGAGCATGAGGAGTGTGGTAGAGGAGCTGGAGCATGAGGAGTGTGGTAGAGAGCTGGAGCATGAGGAGTGTGGTAGAAGAGCTGGAGCATGAGGAGTGTGGTAGAGGAGCTGGAGCATGAGTGTGATAGAGGAGCTGGAGCATGAGGAGTGTGGTAGAGGAGCTGGAGCATGAGGAGTGTGGTAGAGGAGCTGGAGCATGAGGAGTGTGGTAGAGAGCTGGAGCATGAGGAGTGTGAGGAGCTGGAGCATGAGTGGTAGAGGAGCTGGAGCATGAGGAGTGTGGTAGAGGAGCTGGAGCATGAGGAGTGTGGTAGAGGAGCGGTGCTGAGGAGTGTGGTAGAGGAGCTGGAGCATGAGGAGTGTGGTAGAGGAGCTGGAGCATGAGGAGTGTGATAGAGGAGCTGGAGCATGAGGAGTGTGGTAGAGGAGCTGGAGCATGAGGAGTGGTAGAGGAGCCGGAGCATGAGTAGTGGGTAGAGGAGCTGGAGCATGAGGAGTGTGGTAGAGGAGCTGGAGCATGAGGAGTGTGGTAGAGGAGCCGGAGCATGAGGAGTGTGGTAGAGGCTGGAGCATGAGGAGCATGGTAGAGGAGCCGGAGCATGAGTAACGTGGTAGAGGAGCTGGAGCATGAGGAGTGTATAGAGGAGCTGGAGCATGAGGAGTGTGGTTGAGGAGCTGGAGCATGAGGAGTGTGGTAGAGAGCTGGAGCATGAGGAGTGGTAGAGGAGCCGGAGCATGAGTAACGTGGTAGAGGAGCTGGAGCATGAGGAGTGTGATAGAGGAGCTGGAGCATGAGGAGTGTGGTAGAGGAGCTGGAGCATGAGAGTGTGGTAGAGGAGCTGGAGCATGAGGATGTGGTAGAGGAGCCGGAGCATGAGTAGTGGTAGAGGAGCTGGAGCATGAGGAGTGTGGTAGAGGAGCTGGAGCATGAGGAGTGTGGTAGAGGAGCTGGAGCATGAGAGTGTGGTAGAGAGCTGGAGCATGAGAGTGTGGTAGAGGAGCTGGAGCATGAGGAGTGTGGTAGAGAGCTGGAGCATGAGGAGTGTGGTAGAGGAGCTGGAGCATGAGGAGTGTGGTAGAGGAGCTGGAGCATGAGTGTGTAGAGGAGCTGGAGCATGAGGAGTGTGGTAGAGAGCTGGAGCATGAGTGTGGTAGAGAGCTGGAGCATGAGGAGTGTGGTAGAGGAGCTGGAGCATGAGGAGTGTGGTAGAGGAGCTGGAGCATGAGTGGTAGAGAGCTGGAGCATGAGGAGTGTGGTAGAGGAGCTGGAGCATGAGGAGTGGTAGAGGAGCTGGAGCATGAGGAGTGTGGTAGAGGAGCTGGAGCAGAAGAGTGGTAGAGGAGCCGGAGCATGAGAGTGGTAGAGGGCTGGAGCATGAGGAGTGTGGTAGAGGAGCTGGAGCATGAGGAGTGTGGTAGAGGAGCTGGAGCATGAGGAGTGTGGTAGAGGAGCTGGAGCATGAGTGGTAGAGGAGCTGGAGCATGAGTATGTGGTAGAGGAGCTGGAGCATGAGGAGTGTGGTAGAGGAGCTGGAGCATGAGGAGTGTGGTAGAGGAGCTGGAGCATGAGTGTGGTAGAGGAGCTGGAGCATGAGGAGTGTGTAGGAGCTGGAGCATGAGGAGTGTGGTAGAGGAGCTGGAGCATGAGGAGTGTGGTAGAGGAGCTGGAGCATGAGGAGTGTGGTAGAGGAGCTGGAGCATGAGGAGTGTGGTAGAGGAGCTGGAGCATGAGGAGTGTGGTAGAGGAGCTGGAGCATGAGGAGTGTGGTAGAGGAGCTGGAGCATGAGGAGTGTGGTAGAGGAGCTGGAGCAGTGGTAGAGGAGCTGAGCATGAGGAGTGTGGTAGAGGAGCTGGAGCATGAGGAGTGTGGTAGAGGAGCTGGAGCATGAGGAGTGTGGTAGAGGAGCTGGAGCATGAGGAGTGTGGTAGAGGAGCTGGAGCATGAGGAGTGTGGTAGAGGAGCTGGAGCATGAGGAGTGTGGTAGAGGAGCTGGAGCATGAGGAGTGTGGTAGAGGAGCTGGAGCATGAGGAGTGTGGTAGAGGAGCCGGAGCATGAGGAGTGTGGTAGAGGAGCTGGAGCATGAGTGGTAGAGGAGCTGGAGCATGAGGAGTGTGGTAGAGGAGCTGGAGCATGAGGAGTGTGGTAGAGGAGCTGGAGCATGAGGAGTTGGTAGAGGAGCTGGAGCATGAGGAGTGTGGTAGAGGAGCTGGAGCATGAGGAGTGTGGTAGAGGAGCTGGAGCATGAGGAGTGTGGTAGAGGAGCTGGAGCATGAGGAGTGTGGTAGAGGAGCTGGAGCATGAGGAGTGTGGTAGAGGAGCTGGAGCATGAGGAGTGTGGTAGAGGAGCTGGAGCATGAGGAGTGTGGTAGAGGAGCTGGAGCATGAGGAGTGGTAGAGGAGCTGGAGCATGAGGAGTGTGGTAGAGGAGCTGGAGCATGAGGAGTGTGGTAGAGGAGCTGGAGCATGAGTGTGGTAGAGGAGCTGGAGCATGAGGAGTGTGGTAGAGGAGCTGGAGCATGAGGAGTGTGGTAGAGGAGCTGGAGCATGAGGAGTGTGGTAGAGGAGCTGGAGCATGAGGAGTGTGGTAGAGGAGCTGGAGCATGAGTGTGGTAGAGGAGCTGGAGCATGAGGAGGTGGTAGAGGAGCTGGAGCATGAGGAGTGTGGTAGAGGAGCTGGAGCATGAGGAGTGTGGTAGAGAAGCTGGAGCATGAGGAGTGTGGTAGAGGAGCTGGAGCATGAGGAGTGTGGTAGAGAGCTGGAGCATGAGGAGTGTGGTAGAGAGCTGGAGCATGAGTGGTAGAGGAGCTGGAGCATGAGGAGTGTGGTAGAAGAGCTGGAGCATGAGTGGGAGAGAAGCTGGAGCATGAGGAGTGTGGTAGAGGAGCTGGAGCATGAGGAGTGTGGTAGAGGAGCTGGAGCATGAGGAGTGTGGTAGAGAGCTGGAGCATGAGAGTGTGGTAGAAGAGCTGGAGCATGAGGAGTGTGGTAGAAGAGCTGGAGCATGAGTGGTAGAGGAGCTGGAGCATGAGGAGTGTGGTAGAGGAGCCGGAGCATGAGGAGTGTGGTAGAGGAGCCGGTGCATGAGGAGTGTGGTAGAGGAGCTGGAGCATGAGAGTGTGGTAGAAGTGCTGGAGCATGAGGAGTGTGGTAGAGGATGGAGCATGAGTGGTAGAGGAGCTGGAGCATGAGGAGTGTGGTAGAGGAGCCGGAGCATGAGGAGTGTGGTAGAGGAGCCGGTGCATGAGGAGTGTGGTAGAGGAGCTGGAGCATGAGGAGCATGGTAGAGGAGCTGGAGCATGAGGAGTGTGATAGAGGAGCTGGAGCATGAGGAGTGTGGTAGAGGAGCTGGAGCATGAGGAGTGTGGTAGAGGAGCTGGAGCATGAGGAGTGTGGTAGAGGAGCTGGAGCATGAGGAGTGTGGTAGAGGAGCCGGAGCATGAGGAGTGTGGTAGAGGAGCTGGAGCATGAGCATGGTAGAGGAGCGGAGCATGAGTAACGTGGTAGAGGAGCTGGAGCATGAGGAGTGTAATAGAAGCTGGAGCATGAGGAGTGTGGTAGAGGAGCCGGAGCATGGGAGTGTGGTAGAGAGCTGGAGCATGAGGAGCATGGTAGAGGAGCCGGAGCATGAGTAACGTGGTAGAGGAGCTGGAGCATGAGGAGTGTGGTAGAGGAGCTGGAGCATGAGGAGTGTGGTAGAGGAGCTGGAGCATGAGGAGTGTGGTAGAGGAGCTGGAGCATGAGGAGTGTGGTAGAGGAGCCGGAGCATGAGTAACGTGGTAGAGGAGCTGGAGCATGAGGAGTGTGATAGAGGAGCTGGAGCATGAGGAGTGTGGTAGGAGCCGGAGCATGAGGAGTGTGGTAGAGGAGCTGGAGCAGGAGGAGTGTAGTACAGGAGCTGGAGCATGAGGAGTGTGGTAGAGGAGCTGGAGCATGAGGAGTGTGATAGAGGAGCTGGAGCATGAGGAGTGTGGTAGAGGAGCTGGAGCATGAGGAGTGTGGTAGAGGAGCTGGAGCATGAGGAGTGTGGTAGAGGAGCTGGAGCATGAGGAGTGTGGTAGAGGAGCCGGAGCATGAGGAGTGTGGTAGAGGAGCTGGAGCATGAGCATGGTAGAGGAGCCGGAGCATGAGTAACGTGGTAGAGGAGTTGGAGCATGAGGAGTGTAATAGAGGAGCTGGAGCATGAGGAGTGTGGTTGAGGAGCCGGAGCATGGGAGTGTGGTAGAGAAGCTGGAGCATGAGGAGCATGGTAGAGGAGCCGGAGCATGAGTAACGTGGTAGAGGAGCTGGAGCATGAGGAGTGTGATAGAGGAGCTGGAGCATGAGGAGTGTGGTAGAGGAGCTGGAGCATGAGGAGTGTGGTAGAGGAGCTGGAGCATGAGGAGTGTGGTAGAGGAGCCGGAGCATGAGTAACGTGGTAGAGGAGCTGGAGCATGAGGAGTGTGATAGAGGAGCTGGAGCATGAGGAGTGTGGTTGAGGAGCCGGAGCATGAGGAGTGTGGTAGAGGAGCTGGAGCAGGAGGAGTGTAGTACAGGAGCTGGAGCATGAGGAGTGTGGTAGAGGAGCTGGAGCATGAGTGGTAGAGGAGCTGGAGTATGAGGAGTGTGGTAGAGGAGCTGGAGCCTGAGTGTGGTAGAGGAGCCGGAGCATGAGGAGTGTGGTAGAGGAGCTGGAGCATGAATAGTGTGGTAGAGGTAGTGTGTCCTAGATGACAGCGAGAGTGCATGGGCGGGGGGACGGGGGTTGTGTGAAAATCTCCCTAGAGTGCATGTGGGATTTTGTGAAAATCCTGGTCAGGCTTCAGTGCCTCAGGAAACCCTCGTGTGTTCAGCAGAACTGCAGGTTGCAATCCTTTTCCATGTTGTGGCCTGATTGTCTGAGGTGTGTGCATTGGACTACCAAAACACATAGGTTGTTAGTGTGATTACTCCCTGTGAATCAAATTAGTATTGATGAGGAGTGCTAAATATACCCCTCGTACTGATTTTTTAGGCTTACGCTAATTTCTTTGTCGTCCTCTGTGCATGAACCTTTGTTTATAGTAGTAGGTCCAATATTGGAGGAGATTTTTATTACGATTTCACATACATGAAAAAATATTTTGGAGTGTTCTTTTTCTTGAGTGGCTTTCTGTTCTAATTTACAAGACTTTACAAGAATGTAAAAACATCATTGCTATGGATTCTTATAAACCCAATGTACCTTCCTGTATATAAATAAATAAATGGCATTTCTTCAATGTGGTATGGTTGGTGGACGTATGGTTGATGTGAGGCCTCACCAGGTGACTCTCTGGGTGTTACTGGCATCAGTGAAGTGCCAGAAGCAGAGCTTTCTTTCCTTCACAGTTGACGGGAGGAACCAGTGGAGCTGGGGGTGCCCAAAGCCTCACAGGGACAACGACTATCCAAAGTGGACCTCTGGGCTCATATTGCTGCTCAGCAACGACAGCAGTGATTCTTGTTGACACTCCCAAGTTGGGTGAGAAAGAACTAAGAAATACTCCCCACCTGTTATGATATGAGGTTATGAACTCCCAACATATATACATATATATTATATATATATATATATATATATATATATACATATATATTATATATATATATATATATATATATTATATTATATATATATATATATAATATTTATATATATATATAAATATGTCGTACCTAGTAGCCAGAACGCACTTCTCGGCCTAATATGCAAGGCCCGATTTGCCTAATAAGCCAAGTTTTCCTGAATTAATATATTTTCTCTAATTGTTTTCTTATGAAATGATAAAGTTACCTATTTCATTATGTATGAGGTCAATTTTATTTTATTGGAGTTTAAATTAACGAAGATAACCGAACCTAAATTAACCGAACCTAACCAACCCTACCTAACCTAACCTAACCTATCTTTATAGCTTAGGTTAGGTTAGGTAGCCGAAAAGGTTAGGTTAGGTTAGGTAGGTTAGGTAGTCGAAAACAATTAATTCATGAAAACTTGGTTATTAGGCAAATCGGGCCTTGCATAGTAGGCTGAGAAGTGCGTTCTGGCTACTAGGTACGACATATATATTATATATATATATATATATATATATATATATATATATATATATATATATATATATATATTATATATGTCGTACCTAGTAGCCAGAACTCACTTTTGGCCTACTATGCAAGGCCCGATTTGCCTAATAAGCCAAGTTTTCCTGAATTAATATATTTTTTTCAAATTTTTTTCTTATGAAATGATAAAGCTACCCATTTCATTATGTATGAGGTCAATTTTTTTTATTGGCGTTAAAATTAACGTAGATATATGACCGAACCTAACCAACCCTACCTAACCTATCTTTATAGGTAGGTAGCCAAAAAAGTTAGGTTAGGTTAGGTAGTCGAAAAAACATTAATTCATGAAAACTAGGCTTATTAGGCAAATCGGGCCTTGCATAGTAGGCTGAGAAGTGAGTTCTGGCTACTAGGTACGACATATATATATATATATATATATATATATATATATATATATATATATATATATATATATATATATATATATATATATATATATATATATATGTGTGTGTGTGTGTGTGTTAAGAGGGAGTAACCTACAGCATCAATGTAAAACATAGCCTGGCCAAATATCAATAAGTGTCTAGGGGAGTGAAAGGCTAACAAAAAATATTCCAGTTTACTGGGCATTAACATACCAAAAAAAAGAATACAATCTATAAACTCACACTCAATGATTTATCCAGCTTCTCAAAGCTGGGCATGATCATCAACAGGTCTCAAAACTGCATACAATCAGCACTAGCTGACGCCAGGCTCTATCGTGGCGCAGTGGGACACTAGCGCCTAATATGCTTCTAATACCAATACAGGGTGGTGGTGGTGGTGTCACAACCATTAACAAATGAGGTATGAGGAATCAATATCATATACAGCACAATGGCATCACTTAAGATCCTCAGGTACCCACCTCACTAAGATATATAATAGCACCTATCACCTGGTATAAAGGATGCACAATGGTAGAATTGATCCATGGTATACATTACTGCAACATGACAAATATCCTAGCAGTCAAATGACACAAATAAGGTCACAAAACCCGGACCGTAGCGGCAACACATGCGCTCGACTGAGAAAATCAAAGAGTGACCGCCCAGAGCCATGCTGGCCGGGAGCGACACTGTATCCACCTCTATGAGTCAGCTGACTCCTCTTTCAAATATCTCAAGCTCATATACAGAAATATCTCGATCAAGGACGTGTAAATCATATATCAACAAAATAAAGACTATAATACATAACCTTACATAATAATGCATTTCAATATTAATTCAGTACATAAAAGATTATATCATGATATAAAAGTATGTGAACAAAGAATTCATATTGGCAAGACATGGTAACACTGGCGGGAGAGGGGAGGAGGGGTTAAGGGAGGATTTCAAGATGTCTGCCCGCCAGCCATTATACATAAGTATACATGATTACAATATTAAGTATATATATGCAACATGTGAATCAAAACCATGTCTATGTGGTATACATCTCACAGTGCCAAAATCTAATTTAATTTTAGAGGACAATGCAATGAACAATAATGAAAGGGAAATTATACAGTATACATGACAGTAATACATCCGAGACCTAAATTTATACATTCTCCATCATAGTTCACATAATATTTCCTATACAGCATTATGTAGCATTCCATAATATAAGCATATACGGATGTTTTCAAGCTACATCACATTAGGCTACTGCTATTCACTAGACTTCTAATATATATCCACAAATACATGGCAAGGACTTATGGTACAGATATATAATAAACATAGATATATGTGGAATACATTAGCAATACACATTTAATACTAGTGTGTTGTCGAAAAAAGAATAACTACATAAATTAATATTAGTGATACTAGGCTAATCAGCCAAGACATCACTATACAGTTTGAGCACATCATACACCAGCTACAGTATGATCATACTGGTGTATGTGTGGGCATAACACCACCTCACACCCATATGGTAATATCACAACACACCATGGTCCAGTATGGTAATATTACAACACCCATGGTCCAGTATGGTAATATCACAACACACCATAGACCAGTATAGTAATATCACAACACACCATGGTCCAGTATGGTAATATCACAACACACCATGGACCAGTATGGTAATATCACAACACACCATGGTCCAGTATGGTAATATCACAACACACCATGGACCAGTATGGTAATATCACAACACACTATGGTCCAGTATGGTAACATCACAACACACCATGGTCCAGTATGGTAATATCACAACACACCATGGACCAGTATGGTAATATCACAACACACCATGGACCAGTATGGTAATATCACAACACACCATGGACCAGTATGGTAATATCACAACACACCATGGTCCAGTATGGTAACATCACAACACACCATGGACCAGTATGGTAATATCACAACACACTATGGACCAGTATGGTAATATCACAACACACCATGGACCAGTATGGTAATATCACAACACACCATGGACCAGTATGGTAATATCACAACACACCATGGTCCAGTATGGTAACATCACAACACACCATGGACCAGTATGGTAATATCACAACACACCATGGTCCAGTATGGTAATATCACAACACACCATGGACCAGTATGGTAATATCACAACACACCATGGACCAGTATGGTAATATCACAACACACCATGGACCAGTATGGTAAAATCACAACACACCATGGTCCAGTGTGGTAATATCACAACACACCATGGACCAGTGTGGTAATATCACAACACACCTGAGTGATTGTGAGGTGATGGTGATATAGCAGTGATAGTGAGGCGATATAGCTGTGATAGTGAGGTGATATAGCTGTGATCGTGAGGCGATATAGCATTAATAGTATAGTGGTGATATAGCAGTGATAGCATAGTGGTGATATAGCAGTGATACTGAGGTGATAGTGATATGACAGTGATGATGATATAACAGTGATGGCGAGGTAGTGGTGCTGTAGCAATGATAGTGATATAACAGTGAATGTAAGGAGGAAGTCTATTAGTGTAAGGTGATAATGCGGTGAAAGTGAAATGATGTTGGTGTAGCAGTGACAGTGTTATGTGATAGTGAGCTGTTGGTGATATAACAGTGACAACAGCTGTCATATAGTGACACCAACAATTTGTTACTCAACATGGTCAGTATATGACCCCAAGTGTGGGGCCTGAGGTGATAGTGAAGCTATAGTGATACAGCTGGGAAGATGGTGATGCAGCCGAGTTTGTCAGGTACATGATACCAAAGATAGTGAAGTAATGATGATATAGTGATAAAAGTCTGTACTTAAATTACATGGGGCATCAAAACACGCAGTCCATGGTGATGCAGGAGTGATGGTGATGGTACAGGGAACTAGAGTGGCAGCACAACACCACAGTAGTGATGGTGATGGTACAGTGAACTAGAGTGGCAGCACAACACCACAGTAGTGATGGTGGTGGTACAGTGAACTAGAGTGGCAGCACAACACCACAGTAGTGATGGTGATGGTACAGTGAACTAGAGTGGCAGCACAACACCACAGTAGTGATGGTGATGGTACAGTGAACTAGAGTGGCAGCACAACACCACAGTAGTGATGGTGATGGTACAGTGAACTAGAGTGGCAGCACAACACCACAGTAGTGATGGTGATGGTACAGTGAACTAGAGTGGCAGCACAACACCACAGTAGTGATGGTGATGGTACAGTGAACTAGAGTGGCAGCACAACACCACAGTAGTGATGGTGGTGGTACAGTGAACTAGAGTGGCAGCACAACACCACAGAGTGATGGTGGTGGTACAGTGAACTAGAGTGGCAGCAAACCCACAGTAGTGATGGTGGTGGTACAGTGAACTAGAGTGGCAGCATAACAACATAGTGATGGTGGTGGTACAGTGAACTAGAGTGGCAGCACAACACACAGTAGTGATGGTGGTGGTACAGTGAACTAGAGTGGCAGCACAACACCACAGTAGTGATGGTATGGAACTAACTAGAGTGGCAGCACAACACCACAGTAGTGATGGTACAGTGAACTAGAGTGGCAGCACAACACCACAGTAGTGATGGTACAGTGAACTAGAGTGGCAGCACAACACCACAGTAGTGATGGTACAGTGAACTAGAGTGGCAGCACAACACCACAGTAGTGATGGTACAGTGAACTAGAGTGGCAGCACAACACCACAGTAGTGATGGTACAGTGAACTAGAGTGGCAGCACAACACCACAGTAGTGATGGTGGTGGTACAGTGAACTAGAGTGGCAGCACAACACCACAGTAGTGATGGTACAGTGAACTAGAGTGGCAGCACAACACCACAGTAGTGATGGTACAGTGAACTAGAGTGGCAGCACAACACCACAGTAGTGATGGTACAGTGAACTACAGTGGCAGCACAACACACAGTAGTGATGGTGATGGTACAGTGAACTAGAGTGGCAGCACAACACCACAGTAGTGATGGTGATGGTACAGTGAACTACAGTGTCAGCACAACACCACAGTAGTGATGGTACAGTGAACTAGAGTGGCAGCACAACACCACAGTAGTGATGGTGATGGTACAGGAACTAGAGTGGCAGCACAACACCACAGTAGTGATGGTGATGGTACAGTGAACTAGAGTGGCAGCACAACACCACAGTAGTGATGGTGGTGGTACAGTGAACTAGAGTGGCAGCACAACACCACAGAGTGATGGTGGTGGTACAGTGAACTAGAGTGGCAGCACAACCCACAGTAGTGATGGTGGTGGTACAGTGAACTAGAGTGGCAGCACAACAACATAGTGATGGTGGTGGTACAGTGAACTAGAGTGCAGCACAACACACAGTAGTGATGGTGGTGGTACAGTGAACTAGAGTGGAAACAACACCACAGTAGTGATGGTACAGTGAACTAGAGTGGCAGCACAACACCACAGTAGTGATGGTACAGTGAACTAGAGTGGCAGCACAACACCACAGTAGTGATGGTGGTGGTACAGTGAACTAGAGTGGCAGCACAACACCACAGTAGTGATGGTACAGTGAACTAGAGTGGCAGCACAACACCACAGTAGTGATGGTACAGTGAACTAGAGTGGCAGCACAACACCACAGTAGTGATTGATGGTACAGTGAACTAGAGTGGCAGCACAACACCACAGTAGTGATGGTGGTGGTACAGTGAACTAGAGTGGCAGCACAACACCACAGTAGTGATGGTACAGTGAACTAGAGTGGCAGCACAACACCACAGTAGTGATGGTACAGTGAACTAGAGTGGCAGCACAACACCACAGTAGTGATGGTGGTGGTACAGTGAACTAGAGTGGCAGCACAACACCACAGTAGTGATGGTGATGGTACAGTGAACTAGAGTGGCAGCACAACACCACAGTAGTGATGGTGATGGTACAGTGAACTAGAGTGGCAGCACAACACCACAGTAGTGATGGTACAGTGAACTAGAGTGGCAGCACAACACCACAGTAGTGATGGTACAGTGAACTAGAGTGGCAGCACAACACCACAGTAGTGATGGTACAGTGAACTAGAGTGGCAGCACAACACCACAGTAGTGATGGTGATGGTACAGTGAACTAGAGTGGCAGCACAACACCACAGTAGTGATGGTGATGGTACAGTGAACTAGAGTGGCAGCACAACACCACAGTAGTGATGGTGATGGTACAGTGAACTAGAGTGGCAGCACAACACCACAGTAGTGATGGTGGTGGTACAGTGAACTAGAGTGGCAGCACAACACCACAGTGATGGTGGTGGTACAGTGAACTAGAGTGGCAGCACAACACCACAGTAGTGATGGTGGTGGTACAGTGAACTAGAGTGGCAGCACAACACACAGTGATGGTGGTGTACAGTGAACTAGAGTGGCAGCACAACACCACAGTAGTGATGGTGGTGGTACAGTGAACTAGAGTGGCAGCACAACACCACAGTAGTGATGGTACAGTGAACTAGAGTGGCAGCACAACACCACAGTAGTGATGGTACAGTGAACTAGAGTGGCAGCACAACACCACAGTAGTGATGGTGGTGGTACAGTGAACTAGAGTGGCAGCACAACACCACAGTAGTGATGGTGATGGTACAGTGAACTAGAGTGGCAGCACAACACCACAGTAGTGATGGTGATGGTACAGTGAACTAGAGTGGCAGCACAACACCACAGTAGTGATGGTGATGGTACAGTGAACTAGAGTGGCAGCACAACACCACAGTAGTGATGGTGATGGTACAGTGAACTAGAGTGGCAGCACAACACCACAGTAGTGATGGTGATGGTACAGTGAACTAGAGTGGCAGCACAACACCACAGTAGTGATGGTGGTGGTACAGTGAACTAGAGTGGCAGCACAACACCACAGTAGTGATGGTGATGGTACAGTGAACTAGAGTGGCAGCACAACACCACAGTAGTGATGGTGGTGGTACAGTGAACTAGAGTGGCAGCACAAACCACAGTAGTGATGGTGGTGGTACAGTGAACTAGAGTGGCAGCACAACACCACAGTAGTGATGGTGGTGGTACAGTGAACTAGAGTGGCAGCACAACACCACAGTAGTGATGGTACAGTGAACTAGAGTGGCAGCACAACACCACAGTAGTGATGGTACAGTGAACTAGAGTGGCAGCACAACACCACAGTAGTGATGGTACAGTGAACTAGAGTGGCAGCACAACACCACAGTAGTGATGGTACAGTGAACTAGAGTGGCAGCACAACACCACAGTAGTGATGGTACAGTGAACTAGAGTGGCAGCACAACACCACAGTAGTGATGGTACAGTGAACTAGAGTGGCAGCACAACACCACAGTAGTGATGGTGGTGGTACAGTGAACTAGAGTGGCAGCACAACACCACAGTAGTGATGGTACAGTGAACTAGAGTGGCAGCACAACACCACAGTAGTGATGGTACAGTGAACTAGAGTGGCAGCACAACACCACAGTAGTGATGGTACAGTGAACTAGAGTGGCAGCACAACACCACAGTAGTGATGGTGATGGTACAGTGAACTAGAGTGGCAGCACAACACCACAGTAGTGATGGTGATGGTACAGTGAACTAGAGTGGCAGCACAACACCACAGTAGTGATGGTACAGTGAACTAGAGTGGCAGCACAACACCACAGTAGTGATGGTGATGGTACAGTGAACTAGAGTGGCAGCACAACACCACAGTAGTGATGGTGGTACAGTGAACTAGAGTGGCAGCACAACACCACAGTAGTGATGGTGGTGGTACAGTGAACTAGAGTGGCAGCACAACACCACAGTAGTGATGGTGGTGGTACAGTGAACTAGAGTGGCAGCACAACACCACAGTAGTGATGGTGATGGTACAGTGAACTAGAGTGGCAGCACAACACCACAGTAGTGATGGTGGGTACAGTGAACTAGAGTGGCAGCACAACACCACAGTAGTGATGGTACAGTGAACTAGAGTGGCAGCACAACACCACAGTAGTGATGGTACAGTGAACTAGAGTGGCAGCACAACACCACAGTAGTGATGGTACAGTGAACTAGAGTGGCAGCACAACACCACAGTAGTGATGGTGTGGTACAGTGAACTAGAGTGGCAGCACAACACCACAGTAGTGATGGTACAGTGAACTAGAGTGGCAGCACAACACCACAGTAGTGATGGTACAGTGAACTAGAGTGGCAGCACAACACCACAGTAGTGATGGTACAGTGAACTAGAGTGGCAGCACAACACCACAGTAGTGATGGTGACAGTGAACTAGAGTGGCAGCACAACACCACAGTAGTGATGGTACAGTGAACTAGAGTGGCAGCACAACACCACAGTAGTGATGGTACAGTGAACTAGAGTGCAGCACAACACCACAGTAGTGATGGTGGTGGTACAGTGAACTAGAGTGGCAGCACAACACCACAGTAGTGATGGTGATGGTACAGTGAACTAGAGTGGCAGCACAACACCACAGTAGTGATGGTGATGGTACAGTGAACTAGAGTGGCAGCACAACACCACAGTAGTGATGGTACAGTGAACTAGAGTGGCAGCACAACACCACAGTAGTGATGGTACAGTGAACTAGAGTGGCAGCACAACACCACAGTAGTGATGGTACAGTGAACTAGAGTGGCAGCACAACACCACAGTAGTGATGGTGATGGTACAGTGAACTAGAGTGGCAGCACAACACCACAGTAGTGATGGTGGTACAGTGAACTAGAGTGGCAGCACAACACCACAGTAGTGATGGTAGGTACAGTGAACTAGAGTGGCAGCACAACACCACAGTAGTGATGGTGGTGGTACAGTGAACTAGAGTGGCAGCACAACACCACAGTAGTGATGGTGGTGGTACAGTGAACTAGAGTGGCAGCACAACACCACAGTAGTGATGGTGGTGGTACAGTGAACTAGAGTGGCAGCACAACACCACAGTAGTGATGGTGGGGTACAGTGAACTAGAGTGGCAGCACAACACCACAGTAGTGATGGTGGTACAGTGAACTAGAGTGGCAGCACAACACCACAGTAGTGATGGTACAGTGAACTAGAGTGGCAGCACAACACCACAGTAGTGATGGTACAGTGAACTAGAGTGGCAGCACAACACCACAGTAGTGATGGTGGTACAGTGAACTAGAGTGGCAGCACAACACCACAGTAGTGATGGTACAGTGAACTAGAGTGGCAGCACAACACCACAGTAGTGATGGTACAGTGAACTAGAGTGGCAGCACAACACCACAGTAGTGATGGTACAGTGAACTAGAGTGGCAGCACAACACCACAGTAGTGATGGTACAGTGAACTAGAGTGGCAGCACAACACCACAGTAGTGATGGTGATGGTACAGTGAACTAGAGTGGCAGCACAACACCACAGTAGTGATGGTGATGGTACAGTGAACTAGAGTGGCAGCACAACACCACAGTAGTGATGGTGATGGTACAGTGAACTAGAGTGGCAGCACAACACCACAGTAGTGATGGTGGGGTACAGTGAACTAGAGTGGCAGCACAACACCACAGTAGTGATGGTGGTGGTACAGTGAACTAGAGTGGCAGCAAACACCACAGTAGTGATGGTGGTGGTACAGTGAACTAGAGTGGCAGCACAACACCACAGTAGTGATGGTGTGGTACAGTGAACTAGAGTGGCAGCACAACACAAGTAGTGATGGTGGTGGTACAGTGAACTAGAGTGGCAGCACAACACCACAGTAGTGATGGTACAGTGAACTAGAGTGGCAGCACAACACCACAGTAGTGATGGTACAGTGAACTAGAGTGGCAGCACAACACCACAGTAGTGATGGTGGTGGTACAGTGAACTAGAGTGGCAGCACAACACCACAGTAGTGATGGTACAGTGAACTAGAGTGGCAGCACAACACCACAGTAGTGATGGTACAGTGAACTAGAGTGGCAGCACAACACCACAGTAGTGATGGTACAGTGAACTAGAGTGGCAGCACAACACCACAGTAGTGATGGTACAGTGAACTAGAGTGGCAGCACAACACCACAGTAGTGATGGTACAGTGAACTAGAGTGGCAGCACAACACCACAGTAGTGATGGTACAGTGAACTAGAGTGGCAGCACAACACCACAGTAGTGATGGTACAGTGAACTAGAGTGGCAGCACAACACCACAGTAGTGATGGTACAGTGAACTAGAGTGGCAGCACAACACCACAGTAGTGATGGTGGGTACAGTGAACTAGAGTGGCAGCACAACACCACAGTAGTGATGGTGATGGTACAGTGAACTAGAGTGGCAGCACAACACCACAGTAGTGATGGTGATGGCAGTGAACTAGAGTGGCAGCACAACACCACAGTAGTGATGGTGGTGGTACAGTGAACTAGAGTGGCAGCACAACACCACAGTAGTGATGGTACAGTGAACTAGAGTGGCAGCACAACACCACAGTAGTGATGGTACAGTGAACTAGAGTGGCAGCACAACACCACAGTAGTGATGGTACAGTGAACTAGAGTGGCAGCACAACACCACAGTAGTGATGGTACAGTGAACTAGAGTGGCAGCACAACACCACAGTAGTGATGGTGGTACAGTGAACTAGAGTGGCAGCACAACACCACAGTAGTGATGGTACAGTGAACTAGAGTGGCAGCACAACACCACAGTAGTGATGGTACAGTGAACTAGAGTGGCAGCACAACACCACAGTAGTGATGGTACAGTGAACTAGAGTGGCAGCACAACACCACAGTAGTGATGGTGATGGTACAGTGAACTAGAGTGGCAGCACAACACCACAGTAGTGATGGTGATGGTACAGTGAACTAGAGTGGCAGCACAACACCACAGTAGTGATGGTGATGGTACAGTGAACTAGAGTGGCAGCACAACACCACAGTAGTGATGGTGATGGTACAGTGAACTAGAGTGGCAGCACAACACCACAGTAGTGATGGTTGGTACAGTGAACTAGAGTGGCAGCACAACACCACAGTGATGGTGGTGGTACAGTGAACTAGAGTGGCAGCACAACACCACAGTAGTGATGGTGGTGGTACAGTGAACTAGAGTGGCAGCACAACACCACAGTAGTGATGGTGGTGGTACAGTGAACTAGAGTGGCAGCACAACACACAGTAGTGATGGTGGTGGTACAGTGAACTAGAGTGGCAGCACAACACCACAGTAGTGATGGTACAGTGAACTAGAGTGGCAGCACAACACCACAGTAGTGATGGTACAGTGAACTAGAGTGGCAGCACAACACCACAGTAGTGATGGTGGTGGTACAGTGAACTAGAGTGGCAGCACAACACCACAGTAGTGATGGTACAGTGAACTAGAGTGGCAGCACAACACCACAGTAGTGATGGTACAGTGAACTAGAGTGGCAGCACAACACCACAGTAGTGATGGTACAGTGAACTAGAGTGGCAGCACAACACCACAGTAGTGATGGTACAGTGAACTAGAGTGGCAGCACAACACCACAGTAGTGATGGTACAGTGAACTAGAGTGGCAGCACAACACCACAGTAGTGATGGTACAGTGAACTAGAGTGGCAGCACAACACCACAGTAGTGATGGTACAGTGAACTAGAGTGGCAGCACAACACCACAGTAGTGATGGTACAGTGAACTAGAGTGGCAGCACAACACCACAGTAGTGATGGTACAGTGAACTAGAGTGGCAGCACAACACCACAGTAGTGATGGTGGGTACAGTGAACTAGAGTGGCAGCACAACACCACAGTAGTGATGGTGATGGTACAGTGAACTAGAGTGGCAGCACAACACCACAGTAGTGATGGTGATGGTACAGTGAACTAGAGTGGCAGCACAACACCACAGTGATGGTGATGGTACAGTGAACTAGAGTGGCAGCACAACACCACAGTAGTGATGGTGATACAGTGAACTAGAGTGGCAGCACAACACCACAGTAGTGATGGTGGTGGTACAGTGAACTAGAGTGGCAGCACAACACCACAGTAGTGATGGTGTGGTACAGTGAACTAGAGTGGCAGCACAACACCACAGTAGTGATGGTGGTGGTACAGTGAACTAGAGTGGCAGCACAACACCATAGTGATGGTGTGGTACAGTGAACTAGAGTGGCAGCACAACACCACAGTAGTGATGGTGGTGGTACAGTGAACTAGAGTGGCAGCACAACACCACAGTAGTGATGGTACAGTGAACTAGAGTGGCAGCACAACACCACAGTAGTGATGGTACAGTGAACTAGAGTGGCAGCACAACACCACAGTAGTGATGGTGGTACAGTGAACTAGAGTGGCAGCACAACACCACAGTAGTGATGGTACAGTGAACTAGAGTGGCAGCACAACACCACAGTAGTGATGGTACAGTGAACTAGAGTGGCAGCACAACACCACAGTAGTGATGGTGGTAACAGTGAACTAGAGTGGCAGCACAACACCACAGTAGTGATGGTACAGTGAACTAGAGTGGCAGCACAACACCACAGTAGTGATGGTACAGTGAACTAGAGTGGCAGCACAACACCACAGTAGTGATGGTACAGTGAACTAGAGTGGCAGCACAACACCACAGTAGTGATGGTGATGGTACAGTGAACTAGAGTGGCAGCACAACACCACTAGTGATGGTGATGGTACAGTGAACTAGAGTGGCAGCACAACACCACAGTAGTGATGGTGACAGTGAACTAGAGTGGCAGCACAACACCACAGTAGTGATGGTGGTGGTACAGTGAACTAGAGTGGCAGCACAACACCACAGTAGTGATGGTACAGTGAACTAGAGTGGCAGCACAACACCACAGTAGTGATGGTACAGTGAACTAGAGTGGCAGCACAACACCACAGTAGTGATGGTGACAGTGAACTAGAGTGGCAGCACAACACCACAGTAGTGATGGTACAGTGAACTAGAGTGGCAGCACAACACCACAGTAGTGATGGTGGTGGTACAGTGAACTAGAGTGGCAGCACAACACCACAGTAGTGATGGTGGTGGTACAGTGAACTAGAGTGGCAGCACAACACCACAGTATGATGGTGGTGGTACAGTGAACTAGAGTGGCAGCACAACACCACAGTAGTGATGGTGGTGGTACAGTGAACTAGAGTGGCAGCACAACACCACAGTAGTGATGGTGGTGGTACAGTGAACTAGAGTGGCAGCACAACCACAGTAGTGATGGTGGTGGTACAGTGAACTAGAGTGCAGCACAACACCACAGTAGTGATGGTGGTGGTACAGTGAACTAGAGTGGCAGCACAACACCACAGTAGTGATGGTACAGTGAACTAGAGTGGCAGCACAACACCACAGTAGTGATGGTACAGTGAACTAGAGTGGCAGCACAACACCACAGTAGTGATGGTGGTGGTACAGTGAACTAGAGTGGCAGCACAACACCACAGTAGTGATGGTACAGTGAACTAGAGTGGCAGCACAACACCACAGTAGTGATGGTACAGTGAACTAGAGTGGCAGCACAACACCACAGTAGTGATGGTACAGTGAACTAGAGTGGCAGCACAACACCACAGTAGTGATGGTACAGTGAACTAGAGTGGCAGCACAACACCACAGTAGTGATGGTGTGGTACAGTGAACTAGAGTGGCAGCACAACACCACAGTAGTGATGGTGATGGTACAGTGAACTAGAGTGGCAGCACAACACCACAGTAGTGATGGTAGGTACAGTGAACTAGAGTGGCAGCACAACACCACAGTAGTGATGGTGGTGGTACAGTGAACTAGAGTGGCAGCACAACACCACAGTGATGTGATGGTACAGTGAACTAGAGTGGCAGCACAACACCACAGTAGTGATGGTGATGGTACAGTGAACTAGAGTGGCAGCACAACACCACAGTAGTGATGGTGATGGTACAGTGAACTAGAGTGGCAGCACAACACCACAGTAGTGATGGTGATGGTACAGTGAACTAGAGTGGCAGCACAACACCACAGTAGTGATGGTACAGTGAACTAGAGTGGCAGCACAACACCACAGTAGTGATGGTACAGTGAACTAGAGTGGCAGCACAACACCACAGTAGTGATGGTGGTGGTACAGTGAACTAGAGTGGCAGCACAACACCACAGTAGTGATGGTGTGAACTAGAGTGGCAG
>NW_027190358.1:0-41937 GCF_040958095.1 Procambarus clarkii | reverse complement strand
CTCAAATATGGTAAAATAGTGACTTTTTTACACGTTAATCATGAGTTTGATATTACGTAAATATATTCATTTTTACCAATATTTCGATACTATATCATATAGTATTACGATATGTGATTTGGCCTTCAAATCTCAGAATTTCGCATAATATTGCATTTTAAGCAAGTTTTCTTGCATTTTGTTTCGTACGAAAAATCATCGAATTTAGCAGTATTTTGACGTTTATCATCCCCTTTTCCTTGATGTGATTTAAACAAAATATCATCGAATTAGGCAATATTTTGCCGTTTTCCACGTTTTTGTGAATTTTCAGCCTATTGGTATTAATTCATATATATACGATAAAAATGATGCAAACACATAATTGATTAGATGATAACCTTAAATACTTCATTTTCAATCATCTATTTGTTTCTCGTGAAAATACTGAGTAAGATATTGAAAAGGGGAGAAATTCGGTTTTTATTGCATATATCGACGTTTCAGCCGCATTAGAGCGGTTTTACGTGTACATCTTCCCTCAGTAATATAAACGGAAAATCAGGAACATTTTAGTCAATTCTAATTAAAACACATTGTTTTTTTTATCATTTGTATTGGAAACAACATTGTCATATGTCTTTTTTTGGATCTAAATAATACGAAACCTCGCTCAATGATTTGAAGTTAAAATCCTCAAATATGGTAAAATAGTGACTTTTTTACACGTTAATCATGTAGTTTGATATTACGTAAATATATTCATTTTTACCAATATTTTGATACTATTTCATGTAGTATTACGATATGTGATTTGGCCTTCAAATCTCAGAATTTCGCATAATATTGCATTTTAAGCAAGTTTTCTTGCATTTTGTTTCGTACGAAAAATCATCGAATTTAGCAATATTTTGACGTTTATCATCCCCTTTTCCTTTATGTGATTTAAACAAAATATCGTCGAATTAGGCAATATTTTGCCGTTTTTCCACGTTTTTGTGAATTTTCAGTTTATGGGTATTAATTCATTATATATACGATAAAAATGATGCAAACACATAATTGATTAGATAATAACCTTAAATACTTCATTTTCAATCATCTATTTGTTTCTCGTTAAAATACTGAGTAAGATATTGAAAGGGGGAGAAGTTCGGTTTTTATTGCATATATCGACGTTTCAGCCGGATTAGAGTGGTTTTACGTGTACATTTTCCCTCCGTAATATAAACGGAAAATCAAGAACATTTTAGTTAATTCTAATGAAAACACATTGTTTTTTTATCATTTGTATTGGAAACAACATTGACATATGTCTTTTCTTGGATCTAAATAATACGAAACCTCGCTCAATGATTTGAAGTTAAAATCCACAAACATGGTAAAATAGTGACTTTTTCATGTTAATCATGTAGTTTGATATTACGTAAATATACTCATTTTTACCAATATTTCGATACTATTTCATGTAGTATTACGATATGTGATTTGGCCTTCAAATCTCAGAATTTCGCATAATATTGCATTTTAAGCAAGTTTTCTTGCATTTTGTTTCGTACGAAAAATCATCGAATTTAGCAATATTTTGACGTTTATCATCCCCTTTTCCTTTATGTGATTTAAACAAAATATCATCGAATTAGGCAATATTTTGCCGTTTTTCCACGTTTTTGTGAATTTTCAGTCTATGGGTATTAATTCATATATATATATACGATAAAAGTGATGCAAACACATAATTGATTAGATGATAACCTTAAATACTTCATTTTCAATCATCTATTTGTTTCTCGTTAAAACACTGAGGAAGATATTGAAAAGGGGAGAATTTCGGTTTTTATTGCATATATCGACGTTTCAGTCGGATTAGAGCGGTTTTACATGTACATCTTCCCTCAGTAATATAAACGGAAAATCAAGAACATTTTAGTCAATTCTAATGAAAAAACATTGTTTTTTTATCATTTGTATTGGAAACAACATTGTCATATGTCTTTTCTTGGATCTAAATAATACGAAACCTCGCTCAATGATTTGAAGTTAAAATCCTCAAATTTGGTAAAATAGTGACTTTTTCACGTTAATCATGTAGTTTGATATTACGTAAATATATTCATTTTTACCAATATTTCGATACTATTTCATGTTGTATCACGATACTTGATTTGGCCTTCAAATCTCAGAATTTCGCATAATATTGCAATTTAAGCAAGTTTTCTTGCATTTTGTTTCGTACGAAAAATCATCGAATTTAGCAATATTTTGACGTTTATCATCCCCTTTTCCTTTATGTGATTTAAACAAAATATCATCGAATTAGGCAATATTTTGCCGTTTTCCACGTTTTTGTGAATTTTCAGTCTATGGGTATTAATTCATATATATATATATACGATAAAAGTGATGCAAACACATAATTAATTAGATGATAACCTTAAATACTTCATTTTCAATCATCTATTTGTTTCTCGTTAAAACACTGAGGAAGATATTGAAAAGGGGAGAATTTCGGTTTTTATTGCATATATCGACGTTTCAGTCGGATTAGAGCGGTTTTACATGTACATCTTCCCTCAGTAATATAAACGGAAAATCAAGAACATTTTAGTCAATTCTAATGAAAAAACATTGTTTTTTTATCATTTGTATTGGAAACAACATTGTCATATGTCTTTTCTTGGATCTAAATAATACGAAACCTCGCTCAATGATTTGAAGTTAAAATCCTCAAATTTGGTAAAATAGTGACTTTTTCACGTTAATCATGTAGTTTGATATTACGTAAATATATTCATTTTTACCAATATTTCGATACTATTTCATGTAGTATCACGATACTTGATTTGGCCTTCAAATCTCAGAATTTCGCATAATATTGCAATTTAAGCAAGTTTTCTTGCATTTTGTTTCGTACGAAAAATCATCGAATTTAGCAATATTTTGACGTTTATCATCCCCTTTTCCTTTATGTGATTTAAACAAAATATCATCGAATTAGGCAATATTTTGCCGTTTTCCACGTTTTTGTGAATTTTCAGTCTATGGGTATTAATTCATATATATACGATAAAAATGATGCAAACACATAATTGATTAGATGATAACCTTAAATACTTCATTTTCAATCATCTATTTGTTTCTCGTTAAAATACTGAGCAAGATATTGAAAAGGGGAGAAGTTCGGTTTTTATTGCATATATCGACGTTTCAGCCGGATTAGAGCGGTTTTACGTGTACATCTTCCCTCGGTAATATAAACGGAAAATCAAGAACATTTTAGTTAATTCTAATGAAAACACATAAAACACGTTTTTTTTTTATCATTTGTATTGGAAACAACATTGTCATATGTCTTTTCTTGGATCTAAATAATACGAAACCTTGCTCAATTATTTGAAGTTAAAATCCTCAAATTTGGTAAAATAGTGACTTTTTCACATTAATCATGTAGTTTGCTATTACGTAAATATATTCATTTTTACCAATATTTCGATACTATTTCATGTAGTATCACGATACTTGATTTGGCCTTCAAATCTCAGAATTTCGCATAATATTGCAATTTAAGCAAGTTTTCTTTCATTTTGTTTAGTACGAAAAATCATCGAATTTAGCAATATTTTGACGTTTATCATCCCCTTTTCCTTTATGTGATTTAAACAAAATATCATCGAATTAGGCAATATTTTGCCGTTTTCCACGTTCTTGTGAATTTTCAGTCTATGGGTATTAATTCATATATATACGATAAAAGTGATGCAAACACATAATTGATTAGATGATAACCTTAAATACTTCATTTTCAATCATCTATTTGTTTCTCGTTAAAATACTGAGTAAGATATTGAAAGGGGGAGAAGTTCGGTTTTTATTGCATATATCGACGTTTCAGCCGGATTAGAGCGGTTTTACGTGTACATCTTCCCTCCGTAATATAAACTAAAAATCAAGAACATTTTAGTTAATTCTAATGAAAATACATTGTTTTTTTATCATTTGTATTGGAAACAACATTGTCATATGTCTTTTCTTGGATCTAAATAATACGAAACCTCGCTCAATGATTTGAAGTTAAAATCTTCAAATATGGTAAAATAGTGACTTTTTTACACGTTAATCATGAGTTTGATATTACGTAAATATATTCATTTTTACCAATATTTCGATACTATATCATATAGTATTACGATATGTGATTTGGCCTTCAAATCTCAGAATTTCGCATAATATTGCATTTTAAGCAAGTTTTCTTGCATTTTGTTTCGTACGAAAAATCATCGAATTTAGCAGTATTTTGACGTTTATCATCCCCTTTTCCTTGATGTGATTTAAACAAAATATCATCGAATTAGGCAATATTTTGCCGTTTTCCACGTTTTTGTGAATTTTCAGCCTATTGGTATTAATTCATATATATACGATAAAAATGATGCAAACACATAATTGATTAGATGATAACCTTAAATACTTCATTTTCAATCATCTATTTGTTTCTCGTGAAAATACTGAGTAAGATATTGAAAAGGGGAGAAATTCGGTTTTTATTGCATATATCGACGTTTCAGCCGCATTAGAGCGGTTTTACGTGTACATCTTCCCTCAGTAATATAAACGGAAAATCAGGAACATTTTAGTCAATTCTAATTAAAACACATTGTTTTTTTATCATTTGTATTGGAAACAACATTGTCATATGTCTTTTTTTGGATCTAAATAATACGAAACCTCGCTCAATGATTTGAAGTTAAAATCCTCAAATATGGTAAAATAGTGACTTTTTTACACGTTAATCATGTAGTTTGATATTACGTAAATATATTCATTTTTACCAATATTTTGATACTATTTCATGTAGTATTACGATATGTGATTTGGCCTTCAAATCTCAGAATTTCGCATAATATTGCATTTTAAGCAAGTTTTCTTGCATTTTGTTTCGTACGAAAAATCATCGAATTTAGCAATATTTTGACGTTTATCATCCCCTTTTCCTTTATGTGATTTAAACAAAATATCGTCGAATTAGGCAATATTTTGCCGTTTTTCCACGTTTTTGTGAATTTTCAGTTTATGGGTATTAATTCATTATATATACGATAAAAATGATGCAAACACATAATTGATTAGATAATAACCTTAAATACTTCATTTTCAATCATCTATTTGTTTCTCGTTAAAATACTGAGTAAGATATTGAAAGGGGGAGAAGTTCGGTTTTTATTGCATATATCGACGTTTCAGCCGGATTAGAGTGGTTTTACGTGTACATTTTCCCTCCGTAATATAAACGGAAAATCAAGAACATTTTAGTTAATTCTAATGAAAACACATTGTTTTTTTATCATTTGTATTGGAAACAACATTGACATATGTCTTTTCTTGGATCTAAATAATACGAAACCTCGCTCAATGATTTGAAGTTAAAATCCACAAACATGGTAAAATAGTGACTTTTTCATGTTAATCATGTAGTTTGATATTACGTAAATATACTCATTTTTACCAATATTTCGATACTATTTCATGTAGTATTACGATATGTGATTTGGCCTTCAAATCTCAGAATTTCGCATAATATTGCATTTTAAGCAAGTTTTCTTGCATTTTGTTTCGTACGAAAAATCATCGAATTTAGCAATATTTTGACGTTTATCATCCCCTTTTCCTTTATGTGATTTAAACAAAATATCATCGAATTAGGCAATATTTTGCCGTTTTCCACGTTTTTGTGAATTTTCAGTCTATGGGTATTAATTCATATATATATATACGATAAAAGTGATGCAAACACATAATTGATTAGATGATAACCTTAAATACTTCATTTTCAATCATCTATTTGTTTCTCGTTAAAACACTGAGGAAGATATTGAAAAGGGGAGAATTTCGGTTTTTATTGCATATATCGACGTTTCAGTCGGATTAGAGCGGTTTTACATGTACATCTTCCCTCAGTAATATAAACGGAAAATCAAGAACATTTTAGTCAATTCTAATGAAAAAACATTGTTTTTTTATCATTTGTATTGGAAACAACATTGTCATATGTCTTTTCTTGGATCTAAATAATACGAAACCTCGCTCAATGATTTGAAGTTAAAATCCTCAAATTTGGTAAAATAGTGACTTTTTCACGTTAATCATGTAGTTTGATATTACGTAAATATATTCATTTTTACCAATATTTCGATACTATTTCATGTTGTATCACGATACTTGATTTGGCCTTCAAATCTCAGAATTTCGCATAATATTGCAATTTAAGCAAGTTTTCTTGCATTTTGTTTCGTACGAAAAATCATCGAATTTAGCAATATTTTGACGTTTATCATCCCCTTTTCCTTTATGTGATTTAAACAAAATATCATCGAATTAGGCAATATTTTGCCGTTTTCCACGTTTTTGTGAATTTTCAGTCTATGGGTATTAATTCATATATATACGATAAAAATGATGCAAACACATAATTGATTAGATGATAACCTTAAATACTTCATTTTCAATCATCTATTTGTTTCTCGTTAAAATACTGAGCAAGATATTGAAAAGGGGAGAAGTTCGGTTTTTATTGCATATATCGACGTTTCAGCCGGATTAGAGCGGTTTTACGTGTACATCTTCCCTCGGTAATATAAACGGAAAATCAAGAACATTTTAGTTAATTCTAATGAAAACACATAAAACACGTTTTTTTTTATCATTTGTATTGGAAACAACATTGTCATATGTCTTTTCTTGGATCTAAATAATACGAAACCTTGCTCAATTATTTGAAGTTAAAATCCTCAAATTTGGTAAAATAGTGACTTTTTCACATTAATCATGTAGTTTGCTATTACGTAAATATATTCATTTTTACCAATATTTCGATACTATTTCATGTAGTATCACGATACTTGATTTGGCCTTCAAATCTCAGAATTTCGCATAATATTGCAATTTAAGCAAGTTTTCTTTCATTTTGTTTAGTACGAAAAATCATCGAATTTAGCAATATTTTGACGTTTATCATCCCCTTTTCCTTTATGTGATTTAAACAAAATATCATCGAATTAGGCAATATTTTGCCGTTTTCCACGTTCTTGTGAATTTTCAGTCTATGGGTATTAATTCATATATATACGATAAAAGTGATGCAAACACATAATTGATTAGATGATAACCTTAAATACTTCATTTTCAATCATCTATTTGTTTCTCGTTAAAATACTGAGTAAGATATTGAAAGGGGGAGAAGTTCGGTTTTTATTGCATATATCGACGTTTCAGCCGGATTAGAGCGGTTATACGTGTACATCTTCCCTCCGTAATATAAACTAAAAATCAAGAACATTTTAGTTAATTCTAATGAAAATACATTGTTTTTTTTATCATTTGTATTGGAAACAACATTGTCATATGTCTTTTCTTGGATCTAAATAATACGAAACCTCGCTCAATGATTTGAAGTTAAAATCCACAAACATGGTAAAATAGTGACTTTTTCATGATAATCATGTAGTTTGATATTACGTAAATATACTCATTTTTACCAATATTTCGATACTATTTCATGTAGTATTACGATATGTGATTTGGCCTTCAAATCTCAGAATTTCGCATAATATTGCATTTTAAGCAAGTTTTCTTGCATTTTGTTGCGTACGAAAAATCATCGAATTTAGCAATATTTCGACGTTTATCATCCCCTTCTCCTTTTTGTGATTTAAACAAAATATCATCGAATTAGGCAATATTTTGCCGTTTTTCCACGTTTTTGTGAATTTTCAGTTTATGGGTATTAATTCATTATATATACGATAAAAATGATGCAAACACATAATTGATTAGATAATAACCTTAAATACTTCATTTTCAATCATCTATTTGTTTCTCGTTAAAATACTGAGTAAGATATTGAAAGGGGGAGAAGTTCGGTTTTTATTGCATATATCGACGTTTCAGCCGGATTAGAGCGGTTTTACGTGTACATCTTCCCTCCGTAATATAAACTAAAAATCAAGAACATTTTAGTTAATTCTAATGAAAACACATTGTTTTTTATCATTTGTATTGGAAACAACATTGTCATATGTCTTTTCTTCGATCGAAATAATACGAAACCTCGCTCAATGATTTGAAGTTAAAATCCTCAAACATGGTAAAATAGTGACTTTTTCACGTTAATCATATATATTACGTAAATATACTCATTTTTACCAATATTTCGATACTATTTCATGTAGTATTACGATATGTGATTTGGCCTTCAAATCTCAGAATTTCGCATAATATTGCATTTTAAGCAAGTTTTCTTGCATTTTGTTTCGTACGAAAAATTATCGAATTTAGCAATATTTTGACGTTTATCATCCCCTTTTCCTTGATGTGATTTAAACAAAATATCATCGAATTAGGCAATATTTTGCCGTTTTTCCACGTTTTTGTGAATTTTCAGTTTATGGGTATTAATTCATTATATATACAATAAAAATGATGCTAACACATAATTGATTAGATAATAACCTTAAATACTTCATTTTCAATCATCTATTTGTTTCTCGTTAAAATACTGAGTAAGATATTGAAAGGGGGAGAAGTTCGGTTTTTATTGCATATATCGACGTATCAGCCGGATTAGAGTGGTTTTACGTGTACATTTTCCCTCCGTAATATAAACGGAAAATCAAGAACATTTTAGTTAATTCTAATGAAAACACATTGTTTTTTTATCATTTGTATTGGAAACAACATTGTCATATGTCTTTTCTTGGATCTAAATAATACGAAACCTCGCTCAATGATTTGAAGTTAAAATCCTCAAATATGGTAAAATAGTGACTTATTTACACGTTAATCATGTAGTTTGATATTACGTAAATATATTCAATTTTACCAATATTTTGATACTATTTCATGTAGTATTACGATATGTGATTTGGCCTTCAAATCTCAGAATTTCGCATAATATTGCATTTTAAGTAGGTTTTCTTGCATTTTGTTTCGTACGAAAAATCATCGAATTTAGCAATATTTTGACGTTTATCATCCCCTTTTCCTTTATGTGATTAAACAAAATATCATCGAATTAGGCAATATTTTGCCGTTTTCCACGTTTTTGTGAATTTTCAGTCTATTGGTATTAATTCATATATATACGATAAAAATGATGCAAACACATAATTGATTAGATGATAACCTTAAATACTTCATTTTCAATCATCTATTTGTTTCTCGTTAAAATACTGAGTAAGATATTGAAAAGGGGAGAAGTTCGGTTTTTATTGCATATATCAACGTTTCAGCCGGATTAGAGCGGTTTTACGTGTACATCTTCCCTCAGTAATATAAACGGAAAATCAAGAACATTTTAGTCAATTCTAATGAAAACACATTGTTTTTTTATCATTTGTATTGGAAACAACATTGTCATATGTCTTTTCTTGGATCTAAATAATACGAAACCTCGCTCAATGATTTGAAGTTAAAATCCTCAAATATGGTAAAATAGTGACTTTTCACGTTAATCATGTAGTTTGATATTACGTAAATATATTCATTTTTACCAATATTTCGATACTATTTCATGTTGTATCACGATACGTGATTTGGCCTTCAAATCACAGAATTTCGCATAATATTGCATTTTAAGCAAGTTTTCTTGCATTTTGTTTCGTACGAAAAATCATCGAATTTAGCAATATTTTGACGTTTATCATCCCCTTTTCCTTTATGTGATTTAAACAAAATATCGTCGAATTAGGCAATATTTTGCCGTTTTTCCACGTTTTTGTGAATTTTCAGTTTATGGGTATTAATTCATTATATATACGATAAAAATGATGCAAACACATAATTGATTAGATAATAACCTTAAATACTTCATTTTCAATCATCTATTTGTTTCTCGTTAAAATACTGAGTAAGATATTTAAAGGGGGAGAAGTTCGGTTTTTATTGCATATATCGACGTTTCAGCCGGATTAGAGCGGTTTTACGTGTACATCTTCCCTCCGTAATATAAACTAAAAATCAAGAACATTTTAGTTAATTCTAATGAAAATACATTGTTTTTTTATCATTTGTATTGGAAACAACATTGTCATATGTCTTTTCTTGGATCTAAATAATACGAAACCTCGCTCAATGATTTGAAGTTAAAATCCTCAAATATGGTAAAATAGTGACTTTTTTACACGTTAATCATGTAGTTTGATATTACGTAAATATATTCATTTTTACCAATATTTTGATACTATTTCATGTAGTATTACGATATGTGATTTGGCCTTCAAATCTCAGAATTTCGCATAATATTGCATTTTAAGCAAGTTTTCTTGAATTTTGTTTCGTACGAAAAATTATCGAATTTAGCAATATTTTGACGTTTATCATCCCCTTTTCCTTTATGTGATTTAAACAAAATATCATCGAATTAGGCAATATTTTGCCGTTTTTCCACGTTTTTGTGAATTTTCAGTTTATGGGTATTAATTCATTATATAAACGATAAAAATGATGCAAACACATAATTGATTAGATAATAACGTTAAATACTTCATTTTCAATCATCTATTTGTTTCTCGTTAAAATACTGAGTAAGATATTGAAAGGGGGAGAAGTTCGGTTTTTATTGCATATATCGACGTTTCAGCCGGATTAGAGCGGTTTTCGTGTACATCTTCCCTCCGTAATATAAACGAAAAATCAAGAACATTTTAGTCAATTCTAATGAAAACACATTGTTTTTTATCATTTGTATTGGAAACAACATTGTCATATGTCTTTTCTTGGATCGAAATAATACGAAACCTCGCTCAATGATTTGAAGTTAAAATCCTCAAATTTGGTAAAATAGTGACTTTTCACGTTAATCATGTAGTTTGATATTACGTAAATATATTCATTTTTACCAATATTTCGATACTATTTCATGTAGTATCACGATTCGTGATTTGGCATTCAAATCACAGAATTTCGCATAATATTGCATTTTAAGCAAGTTTTCTTGCTTTTTGTTTCGTACGAAAAATCATCGAATTTAGCAATATTTTGACGTTTATCATCCCCTTTTCCTTTATGTGATTTAAACAAAATATCGTCGAATTAGGCAATATTTTGTCGTTTTTCCACGTTTTTGTGAATTTTCAGTTTATGGGTATTAATTCATTATATATACAATAAAAATGATGCTAACACATAATTGATTAGATAATAACCTTAAATACTTCGTTTTCAATCATCTATTTGTTTCTCGTTAAAATACTGAGTAAGATATTGAAAGGGGGAGAAGTTCGGTTTTTATTGCATATATCGACGTATCAGCCGGATTAGAGTGGTTTTACGTGTACATTTTCCCTCCGTAATAGAAACGGAAAATCAAGAACATTTTAGTTAATTCTAATGAAAACACATTGTTTTTTTATCATTTGTATTGGAAACAACATTGTCATATGTCTTTTCTTGGATCTAAATAATACGAAACCTCGCTCAATGATTTGAAGTTAAAATCCTCAAATATGGTAAAATAGTGACTTATTTACAAGAACAATTTATTTACAATTTATTTGTAGTTTGATATTACGTAAATATATTCAATTTTACCAATATTTTGATACTATTTCATGTAGTATTACGATATGTGATTTGGCCTTCAAATCTCAGAATTTCGCATAATATTGCATTTTAAGCAAGTTTTCTTGCATTTTGTTGCGTACGAAAAATCATCGAATTTAGCAATATTTCGACGTTTATCATCCCCTTCTCCTTTATGTGATTTAAACAAAATATCATCGAATTAGGCAATATTTTGCCGTTTTTCCACGTTTTTGTGAATTTTCAGTTTATGGGTATTAATTCATTATATATACGATAAAAATGATGCAAACACATAATTGATTAGATAATAACCTTAAATACTTCATTTTCAATCATCTATTTGTTTCTCGTTAAAATACTGAGTAAGATATTGAAAGGGGGAGAAGTTCGGTTTTTATTGCATATATCGACGTTTCAGCCGGATTAGAGCGGTTTTACGTGTACATCTTCCCTCCGTAATATAAACTAAAAATCAAGAACATTTTAGTTAATTCTAATGAAAACACATTGTTTTTTATCATTTGTATTGGAAACAACATTGTCATATGTCTTTTCTTGGATCGAAATAATACGAAACCTAGCTCAATGATTTGAAGTTAAAATCCTCAAACATGGTAAAATAGTGACTTTTTCACGTTAATCATATATATTACGTAAATATACTCATTTTTACCAATATTTCGATACTATTTCATGTAGTATTACGATATGTGATTTGGCCTTCAAATCTCAGAATTTCGCATAATATTGCATTTTAAGCAAGTTTTCTTGCATTTTGTTTCGTACGAAAAATTATCGAATTTAGCAATATTTTGACGTTTATCATCCCCTTTTCCTTTATGTGATTTAAACAAAATATCATCGAATTAGGCAATATTTTGCCGTTTTTCCACGTTTTTGTGAATTTTCAGTTTATGGGTATTAATTCATTATATATACAATAAAAATGATGCTAACACATAATTGATTAGATAATAACCTTAAAAACTTCATTTTCAATCATCTATTTGTTTCTCGTTAAAATACTGAGTAAGATATTGAAAGGGGGAGAAGTTCGGTTTTTATTGCATATATCGACGTATCATCCGGATTAGAGTGGTTTTACGTGTACATTTTCCCTCCGTAATATAAACGGAAAATCAAGAACATTTTAGTTAATTCTAATGAAAACACATTGTTTTTTTATCATTTGTATTGGAAACAACATTGTCATATGTCTTTTCTTGGATCTAAATAATACGAAACCTCGCTCAATGATTTGAAGTTAAAATCCTCAAATATGGTAAAATAGTGACTTATTTACAAGAACAATTTATTTACAATTTATTTGTAGTTTGATATTACGTAAATATATTCAATTTTACCAATATTTTGATACTATTTCATGTAGTATTACGATATGTGATTTGGCCTTCAAATCTCAGAATTTCGCATAATATTGCATTTTAAGCAAGTTTTCTTGCATTTTGTTTCGTACGAAAAATCATCGAATTTAGCAATATTTTGACGTTTATCATCCCCTTTTCCTTTATGTGATTAAACAAAATATCATCGAATTAGGCAATATTTTGCCGTTTTCCACGTTTTTGTGAATTTTCAGTCTATTGGTATTAATTCATATATATACGATAAAAATGATGCAAACACATAATTGATTAGATGATAACCTTAAATACTTCATTTTCAATCATCTATTTGTTTCTCGTTAAAATACTGAGTAAGATATTGAAAAGGGGAGAAGTTCGGTTTTTATTGCATATATCAACGTTTCAGCCGGATTAGAGCGGTTTTACGTGTACATCTTCCCTCAGTAATATAAACGGAAAATCAAGAACATTTTAGTCAATTCTAATGAAAACACATTGTTTTTTTATCATTTGTATTGGAAACAACATTGTCATATGTCTTTTCTTGGATCTAAATAATACGAAACCTCGCTCAATGATTTGAAGTTAAAATCCTCAAATATGGTAAAATAGTGACTTTTCACGTTAATCATGTAGTTTGATATTACGTAAATATATTCATTTTTACCAATATTTCGATACTATTTCATGTTGTATTACGATATGTGATTTGGCCTTCAAATCTCAGAATTTCGCATAATATTGCATTTTAAGCAAGTTTTCCTGCATTTTGTTTCGTACGAAAAATCATAGAATTTAGCAATATTTTGACGTTTATCATCCCCTTTTCCTTTATGTGATTTAAACAAAATATCATCGAATTAGGCAATATTTTGCCGTTTTCCACGTTTTTGTGAATTTTCAGTCTATGGGTATTAATTCATATATATATACGATAAAAGTGATGCAAACACATAATTGATTAGATGATAACCTTAAATACTTCATTTTCAATCATCTATTTGTTTCTCGTTAAAACACTGAGGAAGATATTGAAAAGGGGAGAAGTTCGGTTTTTATTGCATATATCGACGTTTCAGCCGGATTAGAGCGGTTTTACGTGTACATCTTCCCTCCGTAATATAAACTAAAAATCAAGAACATTTTAGTTAATTCTAATGAAAATACATTGTTTTTTTATCATTTGTATTGGAAACAACATTGTCATATGTCTTTTCTTGGATCTAAATAATACGAAACCTCGCTCAATGATTTGAAGTTAAAATCCTCAAATATGGTAAAATGGTGACTTTTTTACACGTTAATCATGTAGTTTGATATTACGTAAATATATTCATTTTTACCAATATTTTGATACTATTTCATGTAGTATTACGATATGTGATTTGGCCTTCAAATCTCAGAATTTCGCATAATATTGCATTTTAAGCAAGTTTTCTTGCATTTTGTTTCGTACGAAAAATCATCGAATTTAGCAATATTTTGACGTTTATCATCCCCTTTTCCTTTATGTGATTTAAACAAAATATCATCGAATTAGGCAATATTTTGCCGTTTTCCACGTTTTTGTGAATTTTCAGTCTATTGGTATTAATTCATATATATATACGATAAAAGTGATGCAAACACATAATTGATTAGATGATAACCTTAAATACTTCATTTTCAATCATCTATTTGTTTCTCGTTAAAACACTGAGGAAGATATTGAAAAGGGGAGAAGTTCGGTTTTTATTGCATATATCGACGTTTCAGCCGGATTAGAGCGGTTTTACGTGTACATCTTCCCTCCGTAATATAAACTAAAAATCAAGAACATTTTAGTTAATTCTAATGAAAATACATTGTTTTTTTATCATTTGTATTGGAAACAACATTGTCATATGTCTTTTCTTGGATCTAAATAATACGAAACCTCGCTCAATGATTTGAAGTTAAAATCCTCAAATATGGTAAAATAGTGACTTTTTTACACGTTAATCATGTAGTTTGATATTACGTAAATATATTCATTTTTACCAATATTTTGATACTATTTCATGTAGTATTACGATATGTGATTTGGCCTTCAAATCTCAGAATTTCGCATAATATTGCATTTTAAGCAAGTTTTCTTGCATTTTGTTTCGTACGAAAAATCATCGAATTTAGCAATATTTTGACGTTTATCATCCCCTTTTCCTTTATGTGATTTAAACAAAATATCGTCGAATTAGGCAATATTTTGCCGTTTTTCCACGTTTTTGTGAATTTTCTGTTTATGGGTATTAATTCATTATATATACAATAAAAATGATGCAAACACATAATTGATTAGATAATAACCTTAAATACTTCATTTTCAATTATCTATTTGTTTCTCGTTAAAATACTGAGTAAGATATTGAAAGGGGGAGAAGTTCGGTTTTTATTGCATATATCGACGTTTCAGCCGGATTAGAGTGGTTTTACGTGTACATTTTCCCTCCGTAATATAAACGGAAAATCAAGAACATTTTAGTTAATTCTAATGAAAACACATTGTTTTTTTATCATTTGTATTGGAAACAACATTGTCATATGTCTTTTCTTGGATCTAAATAATACGAAACCTCGCTCAATGATTTGAAGTTAAAATCCACAAACATGGTAAAATAGTGACTTTTTCATGTTAATCATGTAGTTTGATATTACGTAAATATACTCATTTTTACCAATATTTCGATACTATTTCATGTAGTATTACGATATGTGATTTGGCCTTCAAATCTCAGAATTTCGCATAATATTGCATTTTAAGCAAGTTTTCTTGCATTTTGTTTCGTACGAAAAATCATCGAATTTAGCAATATTTTGACGTTTATCATCCCCTTCTCCTTTATGTGATTTAAACAAAATATCATCGAATTAGGCAATATTTTGCCGTTTTTCCACGTTTTTGTGAATTTTCAGTTTATGGGTATTAATTCATTATATATACGATAAAAATGATGCAAACACATAATTGATTAGATAATAACCTTAAATACTTCATTTTCAATCATCTATTTGTTTCTCGTTAAAATACTGAGTAAGATATTGAAAGGGGGAGAAGTTCGGTTTTTATTGCATATATCGACGTTTCAGCCGGATTAGAGCGGTTTTAAGTGTACATCTTCCCTCCGTAATATAAACGAAAAATCAAGAACATTTTAGTTAATTCTAATGAAAACACATTGTTTTTTATCATTTGTATTGGAAACAACATTGTCTTTTCTTGGATCTAAATAATACGAAACCTCGCTCAATGATTTGAAGTTAAAATCCTCAAATATGGTAAAATAGTGACTTATTTACACGTTAATCATGTAGTTTGATATTACGTAAATATATTCAATTTTACCAATATTTTGATACTATTTCATGTAGTATTACGATATGTGATTTGGCCTTCAAATCTCAGAATTTCGCATAATATTGCATTTTAAGCAAGTTTTCTTGCATTTTGTTTCGTACGAAAAATCATCGAATTTAGCAATATTTTGACGTTTATCATCCCCTTTTCCTTTATGTGATTTAAACAAAATATCATCGAATTAGGCAATATTTTGCCGTTTTTCCACGTTTTTGTGAATTTTCAGTTTATGGGTATTAATTCATTATATATACGATAAAAATGATGCAAACACATAATTGATTAGATAATAACCTTAAATACTTCATTTTCAATCATCTATATGTTTCTCGTTAAAATACTGAGTAAGATATTGAAAGGGGGAGAAGTTCGGTTTTTATTGCATATATCGACGTTTCAGCCGGATTAGAGCGGTTTTCGTGTACATCTTCCCTCCGTAATATAAACGAAAAATCAAGAACATTTTAGTCAATTCTAATGAAAACACATTGTTTTTTATCATTTGTATTGGAAACAACATTGTCATATGTCTTTTCTTGGATCGAAATAATACGAAACCTCGCTCAATGATTTGAAGTTAAAATCCTCAAATTTGGTAAAATAGTGACTTTTCACGTTAATCATATAGTTTGATATTACGTAAATATATTCATTTTTACCAATATTTCGATACTATTTCATGTAGTATCACGATACGTGATTTGGCCTTCAAATCACAGAATTTCGCATAATATTGCATTTTAAGCAAGTTTTCTTGCATTTTGTTTCGTACGAAAAATCATCGAATTTAGCAATATTTTGACGTTTATCATCCCTTTTTCCTTTATGTGATTTAAACAAAATATCGTCGAATTAGGCAATATTTTGCCGTTTTTCCACGTTTTTGTGAATTTTCAGTTTATGGGTATTAATTCATTATATATACAATAAAAATGATGCAAACACATAATTGATTAGATAATAACCTTAAATACTTCATTTTCAATCATCTATTTGTTTCTCGTTAAAATACTGAGTAAGATATTGAAAGGGGGAGAAGTTCGGTTTTTATTGCATATATCGACGTTTCAGCCGTATTAGAGTGGTTTTACGTGTACATTTTCCCTCCGTAATACAAACGGAAAATCAAGAACATTTTAGTTAATTCTAATGAAAACACATTGTTTTTTTATCATTTGTATTGAAAACAACATTGTCATATGTCTTTTCTTGGATCTAAATAATACGAAACCTCGCTCAATGATTTGAAGTTAAAATCCACAAACATGGTAAAATAGTGACTTTTTCATGTTAATCATGTAGTTTGATATTACGTAAATATACTCATTTTTACCAATATTTCGATACTATTTCATGTAGTATTACGATATGTGATTTGGCCTTCAAATCTCAGAATTTCGCATAATATTGCATTTTAAGCAAGTTTTCTTGCATTTTGTTTCGTACGAAAAATCATCGAATTTAGCAATATTTTGACGTTAATCATCCCCTTTTCCTTTATGTGATTTAAACAAAATATCATCGAATTAGGCAATATTTTGCCGTTTTCCACGTTTTTGTGAATTTTCAGTCTATTGGTATTAATTCATATATATACGATAAAAATGATGCAAACACATAATTGATTAGATGATAACCTTAAATACTTCATTTTCAATCATCTATTTGTTTCTCGTTAAAATACTGAGTAAGATATTGAAAGGGGGAGAAGTTCGGTTTTTATTGCATATATCGACGTTTCAGCCGGATTAGAGCGGTTTTACGTGTACATCTTCCCTCCGTAATATAAACGAAAAATCAAGAACATTTTAGTTAATTCTAATGAAAACACATTGTTTTTTATCATTTGTATTGGAAACAACATTGTCATATGTCTTTTCTTGGATCTAAATAATACGAAACCTCGCTCAATGATTTGAAGTTAAAATCCTCATATATGGTAAAATAGTGACTTATTTACACGTTAATCATGTAGTTTGATATTACGTAAATATATTCAATTTTACCAATATTTTGATACTATTTCATGTAGTATTACGATATGTGATTTGGCCTTCAAATCTCAGAATTTCGCATAATATTGCATTTTAAGCAAGTTTTCTTGCATTTTGTTTCGTACGAAAAATCATCGAATTTAGCAATATTTTGACGTTAATCATCCCCTTTTCCTTTATGTGATTTAAACAAAATATCATCGAATTAGGCAATATTTTGCCGTTTTCCACGTTTTTGTGAATTTTCAGTCTATTGGTATTAATTCATATATATACGATAAAAATGATGCAAACACATAATTGATTAGATGATAACCTTAAATACTTCATTTTCAATCATCTATTTGTTTCTCGTTAAAATACTGAGTAAGATATTGAAAGGGGGAGAAGTTCGGTTTTTATTGCATATATCGACGTTTCAGCCGGATTAGAGCGGTTTTACGTGTACATCTTCCCTCCGTAATATAAACTAAAAATCAAGAACATTTTAGTTAATTCTAATGAAAATACATTGTTTTTTTTATCATTTGTATTGGAAACAACATTGTCATATGTCTTTTCTTGGATCTAAATAATACGAAACCTCGCTCAATGATTTGAAGTTAAAATCCTCAAATATGGTAAAATAGTGACTTTTTTACACGTTAATCATGAGTTTGATATTACGTAAATATATTCATTTTTACCAATATTTCGATACTATTTCATGTAGTATTACGATATGTGATTTGGCCTTCAAATCTCAGAATTTCGCATAATATTGCATTTTAAGCAAGTTTTCTTGCATTTTGTTTCGTACGAAAAATCATCGAATTTAGCAATATTTTGACGTTTATCATCCCCTTCTCCTTTATGTGATTTAAACAAAATATCATCGAATTAGGCAATATTTTGCCGTTTTTCCACGTTTTTGTGAATTTTCAGTTTATGGGTATTAATTCATTATATATACGATAAAAATGATGCAAACACATAATTGATTAGATAATAACCTTAAATACTTCATTTTCAATCATCTATTTGTTTCTCGTTAAAATACTGAGTAAGATATTGAAAGGGGGAGAAGTTCGGTTTTTATTGCATATATCGACGTTTCAGCCGGATTAGAGCGGTTTTACGTGTACATCTTCCCTCCGTAATATAAACGAAAAATCAAGAACATTTTAGTTAATTCTAATGAAAACACATTGTTTTTTATCATTTGTATTGGAAACAACATTGTCATATGTCTTTTCTTGGATCTAAATAATACGAAACCTCGCTCAATGATTTGAAGTTAAAATCCTCATATATGGTAAAATAGTGACTTATTTACACGTTAATCATGTAGTTTGATATTACGTAAATATATTCAATTTTACCAATATTTTGATACTATTTCATGTAGTATTACGATATGTGATTTGGCCTTCAAATCTCAGAATTTCGCATAATATTGCATTTTAAGCAAGTTTTCTTGCATTTTGTTTCGTACGAAAAATCATCGAATTTAGCAATATTTTGACGTTAATCATCCCCTTTTCCTTTATGTGATTTAAACAAAATATCATCGAATTAGGCAATATTTTGCCGTTTTCCACGTTTTTGTGAATTTTCAGTCTATTGGTATTAATTCATATATATACGATAAAAATGATGCAAACACATAATTGATTAGATGATAACCTTAAATACTTCATTTTCAATCATCTATTTGTTTCTCGTTAAAATACTGAGTAAGATATTGAAAGGGGGAGAAGTTCGGTTTTTATTGCATATATCGACGTTTCAGCCGGATTAGAGCGGTTTTACGTGTACATCTTCCCTCCGTAATATAAACTAAAAATCAAGAACATTTTAGTTAATTCTAATGAAAATACATTGTTTTTTTTATCATTTGTATTGGAAACAACATTGTCATATGTCTTTTCTTGGATCTAAATAATACGAAACCTCGCTCAATGATTTGAAGTTAAAATCCTCAAATATGGTAAAATAGTGACTTTTTTACACGTTAATCATGAGTTTGATATTACGTAAATATATTCATTTTTACCAATATTTCGATACTATTTCATGTAGTATTACGATATGTGATTTGGCCTTCAAATCTCAGAATTTCGCATAATATTGCATTTTAAGCAAGTTTTCCTGCATTTTGTTTCGTACGAAAAATCATCGAATTTAGCAATATTTTGACGTTTATCATCCCCTTTTCCTTTATGTGATTTAAACAAAATATCATCGAATTAGGCAATATTTTGCCGTTTTCCACGTTTTTGTGAATTTTCAGTCTATGGGTATTAATTCATATATATATACGATAAAAGTGATGCAAACACATAATTGATTAGATGATAACCTTAAATACTTCATTTTCAATCATCTATTTGTTTCTCGTTAAGACACTGAGGAAGATATTGAAAAGGGGAGAAGTTCGGTTTTTATTGCATATATCGACGTTTCAGCCGGATTAGAGCGGTTTTACGTGTACATCTTCCCTCAGTAATATAAACGGAAAATCAAGAACATTTTAGTCAATTCTAATGAAAAAACATTGTTTTTTTATCATTTGTATTGGAAACAACATTGTCATATGTCTTTTCTTGGATCTAAATAATACGAAACCTCGCTCAATGATTTGAAGTTAAAATCCTCAAATTTGGTAAAATAGTGACTTTTTCACGTTAATCATGTAGTTTGATATTACGTAAATATATTCATTTTTACCAATATTTCAATACTATTTCATGTAGTATCACGATACTTGATTTGGCCTTCAAATCTCAGAATTTCGCATAATATTGCAATTTAAGCAAGTTTTCTTGCATTTTGTTTCGTACGAAAAATCATCGAATTTAGCAATATTTTGACGTTTATCATCCCCTTTTCCTTTATGTGATTTAAACAAAATATCATCGAATTAGGCAATATTTTGCCGTTTTCCACGTTTTTGTGAATTTTCAGTCTATTGGTATTAATTCATATATATACGATAAAAATGATGCAAACACATAATTGATTAGATGATAACCTTAAATACTTCATTTTCAATCATCTATTTGTTTCTCGTTAAAATACTGAGTAAGATATTGAAAGGGGGAGAAGTTCGGTTTTTATTGCATATATCAACGTTTCAGCCGGATTAGAGCGGTTTTACGTGTACATCTTCCCTCAGTAATATAAACGGAAAATCAAGAACATTTTAGTCAATTCTAATGAAAACACATTGTTTTTTTATCATTTGTATTGGAAACAACATTGTCATATGTCTTTTCTTGGATCTAAATAATACGAAACCTCGCTCAATGATTTGAAGTTAAAATCCTCAAATATGGTAAAATAGTGACTTTTCACGTTAATCATGTAGTTTGATATTACGTAAATATATTCATTTTTACCAATATTTCGATACTATTTCATGTAGTATCACGATACGTGATTTGGCCTTCAAATCACAGAATTTCGCATAATATTGCATTTTAAGCAAGTTTTCTTGCATTTTGTTTCGTACGAAAAATCATCGAATTTAGCAATATTTTGACGTTTATCATCCCCTTTTCCTTTATGTGATTTAAACAAAATATCGTCGAATTAGGCAATATTTTGCCGTTTTTCCACGTTTTTGTGAATTTTCAGTTTATGGGTATTAATTCATTATATATACGATAAAAATGATGCAAACACATAATTGATTAGATAATAACCTTAAATACTTCATTTTCAATCATCTATTTGTTTCTCGTTAAAATACTGAGTAAGATATTTAAAGGGGGAGAAGTTCGGTTTTTATTGCATATATCGACGTTTCAGCCGGATTAGAGTGGTTTTACGTGTACATTTTCCCTCCGTAATATAAACGGAAAATCAAGAACATTTTAGTTAATTCTAATGAAAACACATTGTTTTTTTATCATTTGTATTGGAAACAACATTGTCATATGTCTTTTCTTGGATCTAAATAATACGAAACCTCGCTCAATGATTTGAAGTTAAAATCCACAAACATGGTAAAATAGTGACTTTTTCATGTTAATCATGTAGTTTGATATTACGTAAATATACTCATTTTTACCAATATTTCGATACTATTTCATGTAGTATTACGATATGTGATTTGGCCTTCAAATCTCAGAATTTCGCATAATATTGCATTTTAAGCAAGTTTTCCTGCATTTTGTTTCGTACGAAAAATCATCGAATTTAGCAATATTTTGACGTTTATCATCCCCTTTTCCTTTTTGTGATTTAAACAAAATATCATCGAATTAGGCAATATTTTGCCGTTTTCCACGTTTTTGTGAATTTTCAGTCTATGGGTATTAATTTATATATATACGATAAAAGTGATGCAAACACATAATTGATTAGATGATAACCTTAAATACTTCATTTTCAATCATCTATTTGTTTCTCGTTAAAACACTGAGGAAGATATTGAAAAGGGGAGAAGTTCGGTTTTTATTGCATATATCGACGTTTCAGCCGGATTAGAGCGGTTTTACGTGTACATCTTCCCTCCGTAATATAAACTAAAAATCAAGATTATTTTAGTTAATTCTAATGAAAACACATTGTTTTTTTATCATTTGTATTGGAAACAACATTGTCATATGTCTTTTCTTGGATCTAAATAATACGAAACCTCGCTCAATGATTTGAAGTTAAAATCCACAAACATGGTAAAATAGTGACTTTTTCATGTTAATCATGTAGTTTGATATTACGTAAATATACTCATTTTTACCAATATTTCGATACTATTTCATGTAGTATTACGATATGTGATTTGGCCTTCAAATCTCAGAATTTCGCATAATATTGCATTTTAAGCAAGTTTTCCTGCATTTTGTTTCGTACGAAAAATCATCGAATTTAGCAATATTTTGACGTTTATCATCCCCTTTTCCTTTATGTGATTTAAACAAAATATCATCGAATTAGGCAATATTTTGCCGTTTTCCACGTTTTTGTGAATTTTCAGTCTATGGGTATTAATTCATATATATACGATAAAAGTGATGCAAACACATAATTGATTAGATGATAACCTTAAATACTTCATTTTCAATCATCTATTTGTTTCTCGTTAAAACACTGAGGAAGATATTGAAAAGGGGAGAAGTTCGGTTTTTATTGCATATATCGACGTTTCAGCCGGATTAGAGCGGTTTTACGTGTACATCTTCCCTCCGTAATATAAACTAAAAATCAAGAACATTTTAGTTAATTCTAATGAAAACACATTGTTTTTTTATCATTTGTATTGGAAACAACATTGTCATATGTCTTTTCTTGGATCTAAACAATACGAAACCTCGCTCAATGATTTGAAGTTAAAATCCACAAACATGGTAAAATAGTGACTTTTTCATGTTAATCATGTAGTTTGATATTACGTAAATATACTCATTTTTACCAATATTTCGATACTATTTCATGTAGTATTACGATATGTGATTTGGCCTTCAAATTTGAGAATTTCGCATAATATTGCATTTTAAGCAAGTTTTCTTGCATTTTGTTTCGTACGAAAAATCATCGAATTTAGCAATATTTTGACGTTTATCATCCCCTTCTCCTTTATGTGATTTAAACAAAATATCATCGAATTAGGCAATATTTTGCCGTTTTTCCACGTTTTTGTGAATTTTCAGTTTATGGGTATTAATTCATTATATATACGATAAAAATGATGCAAACACATAATTAATTAGATAATAACCTTAAATACTTCATTTTCAATCATCTATTTGTTTCTCGTTAAAATACTGAGTAAGATATTGAAAGGGGGAGAAGTTCGGTTTTTATTGCATATATCGACGTTTCAGCCGGATTAGAGCGGTTTTACGTGTACATCTTCCCTCCGTAATATAAACGAAAAATCAAGAACATTTTAGTTAATTCTAATGAAAACACATTGTTTTTTATCATTTGTATTGGAAACAACATTGTCATATGTCTTTTCTTGGATCTAAATAATACGAAACCTCGCTCAATGATTTGAAGTTAAAATCCTCAAATATGGTAAAATAGTGACTTATTTACACGTTAATCATGTAGTTTGATATTACGTAAATATATTCAATTTTACCAATATTTTGATACTATTTCATGTAGTATTACGATATGTGATTTGGCCTTCAAATCTCAGAATTTCGCATAATATTGCATTTTAAGCAAGTTTTCTTGCATTTTGTTTTGTACGAAAAATCATCGAATTTAGCAATATTTTGACGTTTATCATCCCCTTTTCCTTTATGTGATTTAAACAAAATATCATCGAATTAGGCAATATTTTGCCGTTTTCCACGTTTTTGTGAATTTTCAGTCTATTGGTATTAATTCATATATATACGATAAAAATGATGCAAACACATAATTGATTAGATGATAACCTTAAATACTTCATTTTCAATCATCTATTTGTTTCTCGTTAAAATACTGAGTAAGATATTGAAAGGGGGAGAAGTTCGGTTTTTATTGCATATATCAACGTTTCAGCCGGATTAGAGCGGTTTTACGTGTACATCTTCCCTCAGTAATATAAACGGAAAATCAAGAACATTTTAGTCAATTCTAATGAAAACACATTGTTTTTTTATCATTTGTATTGGAAACAACATTGTCATATGTCTTTTCTTGGATCTAAATAATACGAAACCTCGCTCAATGATTTGAAGTTAAAATCCTCAAATATGGTAAAATAGTGACTTTTCACGTTAATCATGTAGTTTAATATTACGTAAATATATTCATTTTTACCAATATTTCGATACTATTTCATGTTGTATCACGATACGTGATTTGGCCTTCAAATCACAGAATTTCGCATAATATTGCATTTTAAGCAAGTTTTCTTGCATTTTGTTTCGTACGAAAAATCATCGAATTTAGCAATATTTTGACGTTTATCATCCCCTTTTCCTTTATGTGATTTAAACAAAATATCGTCGAATTAGGCAATATTTTGCCGTTTTTCCACGTTTTTGTGAATTTTCAGTTTATGGGTATTAATTCATTATATATACGATAAAAATGATGCAAACACATAATTGATTAGATAATAACCTTAAATACTTCATTTTCAATCATCTATTTGTTTCTCGTTAAAATACTGAGTAAGATATTTAAAGGGGGAGAAGTTCGGTTTTTATTGCATATATCGACGTTTCAGCCGGATTAGAGTGGTTTTACGTGTACATTTTCCCTCCGTAATATAAACGGAAAATCAAGAACATTTTAGTTAATTCTAATGAAAACACATTGTTTTTTTATCATTTGTATTGGAAACAACATTGTCATATGTCTTTTCTTGGATCTAAATAATACGAAACCTCGCTCAATGATTTGAAGTTAAAATCCACAAACATGGTAAAATAGTGACTTTTTCATGTTAATCATGTAGTTTGATATTACGTAAATATACTCATTTTTACCAATATTTCGATACTATTTCATGTAGTATTACGATATGTGATTTGGCCTTCAAATCTCAGAATTTCGCATAATATTGCATTTTAAGCAAGTTTTCCTGCATTTTGTTTCGTACGAAAAATCATCGAATTTAGCAATATTTTGACGTTTATCATCCCCTTTTCCTTTATGTGATTTAAACAAAATATCATCGAATTAGGCAATATTTTGCCGTTTTCCACGTTTTTGTGAATTTTCAGTCTATGGGTATTAATTCATATATATACGATAAAAGTGATGCAAACACATAATTGATTAGATGATAACCTTAAATACTTCATTTTCAATCATCTATTTGTTTCTCGTTAAAATACTGAGTAAGATATTGAAAGGGGGAGAAGTTCGGTTTTTATTGCATATATCGACGTTTCAGCCGGATTAGAGCGGTTTTACGTGTACATCTTCCCTCCGTAATATAAACTAAAAATCAAGAACATATTAGTTAATTCTAATGAAAATACATTGTTTTTTCTATCATTTGTATTGGAAACAACATTGTCATATGTCTTTTCTTGGATCTAAATAATACGAAACCTCGCTCAATGATTTGAAGTTAAAATCCTCAAATATGGTAAAATAGTGACTTTTTTACACGTTAATCATGAGTTTGATATTACGTAAATATATTCATTTTTACCAATATTTCGATACTATTTCATGTAGTATTACGATATGTGATTTGGCCTTCAAATCTCAGAATTTCGCATAATATTGCATTTTAAGCAAGTTTTCCTGCATTTTGTTTCGTACGAAAAATCATCGAATTTAGCAATATTTTGACGTTTATCATCCCCTTTTCCTTTATGTGATTTAAACAAAATATCATCGAATTAGGCAATATTTTGCCGTTTTCCACGTTTTTGTGAATTTTCAGTCTATGGGTATTAATTCATATATATATACGATAAAAGTGATGCAAACACATAATTGATTAGATGATAACCTTAAATACTTCATTTTCAATCATCTATTTGTTTCTCGTTAAAACACTGAGGATGATATTGAAAAGGGGAGAAGTTCGGTTTTTATTGCATATATCGACGTTTCAGCCGGATTAGAGCGGTTTTACGTGTACATCTTCCCTCCGTAATATAAACTAAAAATCAAGAACATTTTAGTTAATTCTAATGAAAACACATTGTTTTTTTATCATTTGTATTGGAAACAACATTGTCATATGTCTTTTCTTGGATCTAAATAATACGAAACCTCGCTCAATGATTTGAAGTTAAAATCCACAAACATGGTAAAATAGTGATTTTTTCATGTTAATCATGTAGTTTGATATTACGTAAATATACTCATTTTTACCAATATTTCGATACTATTTCATGTAGTATTACGATATGTGATTTGGCCTTCAAATCTCAGAATTTCGCATATTATTGCATTTTAAGCAAGTTTTCTTGCATTTTGTTTCGTACGAAAAATCATCGAATTTAGCAATATTTTGACGTTTATCATCCCCTTTTCCTTTATGTGATTTAAACAAAATATCATCGAATTAGGCAATATTTTGCCGTTTTCCACGTTTTTGTGAATTTTCAGTCTATTGGTATTAATTCATATATATACGATAAAAATGATGCAAACACATAATTGATTAGATGATAACCTTAAATACTTCATTTTCAATCATCTATTTGTTTCTCGTTAAAATACTGAGTAAGATATTGAAAGGGGGAGAAGTTCGGTTTTTATTGCATATATCAACGTTTCAGCCGGATTAGAGCGGTTTTACGTGTACATCTTCCCTCAGTAATATAAACGGAAAATCAAGAACATTTTAGTCAATTCTAATGAAAACACATTGTTTTTTTATCATTTGTATTGGAAACAACATTGTCATATGTCTTTTCTTGGATCTAAATAATACGAAACCTCGCTCAATGATTTGAAGTTAAAATCCTCAAATATGGTAAAATAGTGACTTTTCACGTTAATCATGTAGTTTGATATTACGTAAATATATTCATTTTTACCAATATTTCGATACTATTTCATGTTGTATCACGATACGTGATTTGGCCTTCAAATCACAGAATTTCGCATAATATTGCATTTTAAGCAAGTTTTCTTGCATTTTGTTTCGTACGAAAAATCATCGAATTTAGCAATATTTTGACGTTTATCATCCCCTTTTCCTTTATGTGATTTAAACAAAATATCGTCGAATTAGGCAATATTTTGCCGTTTTTCCACGTTTTTGTGAATTTTCAGTTTATGGGTATTAATTCATTATATATACGATAAAAATGATGCAAACACATAATTGATTAGATAATAACCTTAAATACTTCATTTTCAATCATCTATTTGTTTCTCGTTAAAATACTGAGTAAGATATTTAAAGGGGGAGAAGTTCGGTTTTTATTGCATATATCGACGTTTCAGCCGGATTAGAGTGGTTTTACGTGTACATTTTCCCTCCGTAATATAAACGGAAAATCAAGAACATTTTAGTTAATTCTAATGAAAACACATTGTTTTTTTATCATTTGTATTGGAAACAACATTGTCATATGTCTTTTCTTGGATCTAAATAATACGAAACCTCGCTCAATGATTTGAAGTTAAAATTCACAAACATGGTAAAATAGTGACTTTTTCATGTTAATCATGTAGTTTGATATTACGTAAATATACTCATTTTTACCAATATTTCGATACTATTTCATGTAGTATTACGATATGTGATTTGGCCTTCAAATCTCAGAATTTCGCATAATATTGCATTTTAAGCAAGTTTTCCTGCATTTTGTTTCGTACGAAAAATCATCGAATTTAGCAATATTTTGACGTTTATCATCCCCTTTTCCTTTATGTGATTTAAACAAAATATCATCGAATTAGGCAATATTTTGCCGTTTTCCACGTTTTTGTGAATTTTCAGTCTATGGGTATTAATTCATATATATACGATAAAAGTGATGCAAACACATAATTGATTAGATGATAACCTTAAATACTTCATTTTCAATCATCTATTTGTTTCTCGTTAAAATACTGAGTAAGATATTGAAAGGGGGAGAAGTTCGGTTTTTATTGCATATATCGACGTTTCAGCCGGATTAGAGCGGTTTTACGTGTACATCTTCCCTCCGTAATATAAACTAAAAATCAAGAACATTTTAGTTAATTCTAATGAAAATGCATTGTTTTTTTTATCATTTGTATTGGAAACAACATTGTCATATGTCTTTTCTTGGATCTAAATAATACGAAACCTCGCTCAATGATTTGAAGTTAAAATCCTCAAATATGGTAAAATAGTCACTTTTTTACACGTTAATCATGAGTTTGATATTACGTAAATATATTCATTTTTACCAATATTTCGATACTATTTCATGTAGTATTACGATATGTGATTTGGCCTTCAAATCTCAGAATTTCGCATAATATTGCATTTTAAGCAAGTTTTCTTGCATTTTGTTTCGTACGAAAAATCATCGAATTTAGCAATATTTTGACGTTTATCATCCCCTTTTCCTTGATGTGATTTAAACAAAATATCATCGAATTAGGCAATATTTTGCCGTTTTCCACGTTTTTGTGAATTTTCAGCCTATTGGTATTAATTCATATATATACGATAAAAATGATGCAAACACATAATTGATTAGATGATAACCTTAAATACTTCATTTTCAATCATCTATTTGTTTCTCGTTAAAATACTGAGTAAGATATTGAAAAGGGAAGAAATTCGGTTTTTATTGCATATATCGACGTTTCAGCCGGATTAGAGCGGTTTTACGTGTACATCTTCCCTCAGTAATATAAACGGAAAATCAAGAACATTTTAGTCAATTCTAATGAAAACACATTGTTTTTTTATCATTTGTATTGGAAACAACATTGTCATATGTCTTTTCTTGGATCTAAATAATACGAAACCTCGCTCAACGATTTGAAGTTAAATCCTCAAATTTGGTAAAATAGTGACGTTTTCATGTTAATCATGTAGTTTGATATTACGTAAATATATTCATTTTTACCAATATTTCGATACTATTTCATGTAGTATTACGATATGTGATTTGGCCTACAAATCTCAGAATTTCGCATAATATTGCATTTTAAGCAAGTTTTCTTGCATTTTGTTTCGTACGAAAAATCATCGAATTTAGCAATATTTTGACGTTTATCATCCCCTTTTCCTTGATGTGATTTAAACAAAATATCATCGAATTAGGCAATATTTTGCCGTTTTCCACGTTTTTGTGAATTTTCAGTCTATTGGTATTAATTCATATATATACGATAAAAATGATGCAAACACATAATTGATTAGATGATAACCTTAAATACTTCATTTTCAATCATCTATTTGTTTCTCGTTAAAATACTGAGTAAGATATTGAAAAGGAGAGAAGTTCGGTTTTTATTGCATATAGCGACGTTTCAGCCGGATTAGAGCGGTTTTACGTGTACATCTTTTCTCAGTAATATAAACGGAAAATCAAGAACATTTTAGTCAATTCTAATGAAAAAACATTGTTTTTTTTATCATTTGTATTGGAAACAACATTGTCATATGTCTTTTATTGGATCTAAATAATACGAAACCTCGCTCAATGATTTGAAGTTAAAATCCACAAACATGGTAAAATAGTGACTTTTTCATGATAATCATGTAGTTTGATATTACGTAAATATACTCATTTTTACCAATATTTCGATACTATTTCATGTAGTATTACGATATGTGATTTGGCCTTCAAATCTCAGAATTTCGCATAATATTGCATTTTAAGCAAGTTTTCTTGCATTTTGTTTCGTACGAAAAATCATCGAATTTAGCAATATTTTGACGTTTATCATCCCCTTCTCCTTTATGTGATTTAAACAAAATATCATCGAATTAGGCAATATTTTGCCGTTTTCCACGTTTTTGTGAATTTTCAGTTTATGGGTATTAATTCATTATATATACGATAAAAATGATGCAAACACATAATTGATTAGATAATAACCTTAAATACTTCATTTTCAATCATCTATTTGTTTCTCGTTAAAATACTGAGTAAGATATTGAAAGGGGGAGAAGTTCGGTTTTTATTGCATATATCGACGTTTCAGCCGGATTAGAGCGGTTTTACGTGTACATCTTCCCTCCGTAATGTAAACTAAAAATCAAGAACATTTTAGTTAATTCTAATGAAAACACATTGTTTTTTATCATTTGTATTGGAAACAACATTGTCATATGCCTTTTCTTGGATCGAAATAATACGAAACCTCGCTCAATGATTTGAAGTTAAAATCCTCAAACATGGTAAAATAGTGACTTTTTCACGTTAATCATATATATTACGTAAATATACTCATTTTTACCAATATTTCGATACTATTTCATGTAGTATTACGATATGTGATTTGGCCTTCAAATCTCAGAATTTCGCATAATATTGCATTTTAAGCAAGTTTTCCTGCATTTTGTTTCGTACGAAAAATCATCGAATTTAGCAATATTTTGACGTTTATCATCCCCTTTTCCTTTATGTGATTTAAACAAAATATCATCGAATTAGGCAATATTTTGCCGTTTTCCACGTTTTTGTGAATTTTTAGTCTATGGGTATTAATTCATATATATATACGATAAAAGTGATGCAAACACATAATTGATTAGATGATAACCTTAAATACTTCATTTTCAATCATCTATTTGTTTCTCGTTAAAACACTGAGGAAGATATTGAAAAGGGGAGAAATTCGGTTTTTATTGCATATATCGACGTTTCAGCCGGATTAGAGCGGTTTTACGTGTACATCTTCCCTCCGTAATATAAACTAAAAATCAAGAACATTTTAGTTAATTCTAATGAAAATACATTGTTTTTTTATCATTTGTATTGGAAACAACATTGTCATATGTCTTTTCTTGGATCTAAATAATACGAAACCTCGCTCAATGATTTGAAGTTAAAATCCTCAAATATGGTAAAATAGTGACTTTTTTACACGTTAATCATGTAGTTTGATATTACGTAAATATATTCATTTTTATCAATATTTTGATACTATTTCATGTAGTATTACGATATGTGATTTGGCCTTCAAATCTCAGAATTTCGCATAATATTGCATTTTAAGCAAGTTTTCTTGCATTTTGTTTCGTACGAAAAATCATCAAATTTAGCAATATTTTGACGTTTATCATCCCCTTTTCCTTTATGTGATTTAAACAAAATATCACCGAATTAGGCAATATTTTGCCGTTTTTCCACGTTTTTGTGAATTTTCAGTTTATGGGTATTAATTCATTATATATACGATAAAAATGATGCAAACACATAATTGATTAGATAATAACCTTAAATACTTCATTTTCAATCATCTATTTGTTTCTCGTTAAAATACTGAGTAAGATATTGAAAGGGGGAGAAGTTCGGTTTTTATTGCATATATCGACGTTTCAGCCGGATTAGAGCGGTTTTCGTGTACATCTTCCCTCCGTAATATAAACGAAAAATCAAGAACATTTTAGTCAATTCTAATGAAAACACATTGTTTTTTATCATTTGTATTGGAAACAACATTGTCATATGTCTTTTCTTGGATCGAAATAATACGAAACCTCGCTCAATGATTTGAAGTTAAAATCCTCAAATATGGTAAAATAGTGACTTTTCACGTTAATCATGTAGTTTGATATTACGTAAATATATTCATTTTTACAAATATTTCGATACTATTTCATGTTGTATCACGATACGTGATTTGGCCTTCAAATCACAGAATTTCGCATAATATTGCATTTTAAGCAAGTTTTCTTGCATTTTGTTTCGTACGAAAAATCATCGAATTTAGCAATATTTTGACGTTTATCATCCCCTTTTCCTTTATGTGATTTAAACAAAATATCGTCGAATTAGGCAATATTTTGCCGTTTTTCCACGTTTTTGTGAATTTTCAGTTTATGGGTATTAATTCATTATATATACGATAAAAATGATGCAAACACATAATTGATTAGATAATAACCTTAAATACTTCATTTTCAATCATCTATTTGTTTCTCGTTAAAATACTGAGTAAGATATTTAAAGGGGGAGAAGTTCGGTTTTTATTGCATATATCGACGTTTCAGCCGGATTAGAGTGGTTTTACGTGTACATTTTCCCTCCGTAATATAAACGGAAAATCAAGAACATTTTAGTTAATTCTAATGAAAACACATTGTTTTTTTATCATTTGTATTGGAAACAACATTGTCATATGTCTTTTCTTGGATCTAAATAATACGAAACCTCGCTCAATGATTTGAAGTTAAAATTCACAAACATGGTAAAATAGTGACTTTTTCATGTTAATCATGTAGTTTGATATTACGTAAATATACTCATTTTTACCAATATTTCGATACTATTTCATGTAGTATTACGATATGTGATTTGGCCTTCAAATCTCAGAATTTCGCATAATATTGCATTTTAAGCAAGTTTTCCTGCATTTTGTTTCGTACGAAAAATCATCGAATTTAGCAATATTTTGACGTTTATCATCCCCTTTTCCTTTATGTGATTTAAACAAAATATCATCGAATTAGGCAATATTTTGCCGTTTTCCACGTTTTTGTGAATTTTCAGTCTATGGGTATTAATTCATATATATACGATAAAAGTGATGCAAACACATAATTGATTAGATGATAACCTTAAATACTTCATTTTCAATCATCTATTTGTTTCTCGTTAAAATACTGAGTAAGATATTGAAAGGGGGAGAAGTTCGGTTTTTATTGCATATATCGACGTTTCAGCCGGATTAGAGCGGTTTTACGTGTACATCTTCCCTCCGTAATATAAACTAAAAATCAAGAACATTTTAGTTAATTCTAATGAAAATGCATTGTTTTTTTTATCATTTGTATTGGAAACAACATTGTCATATGTCTTTTCTTGGATCTAAATAATACGAAACCTCGCTCAATGATTTGAAGTTAAAATCCTCAAATATGGTAAAATAGTCACTTTTTTACACGTTAATCATGAGTTTGATATTACGTAAATATATTCATTTTTACCAATATTTCGATACTATTTCATGTAGTATTACGATATGTGATTTGGCCTTCAAATCTCAGAATTTCGCATAATATTGCATTTTAAGCAAGTTTTCTTGCATTTTGTTTCGTACGAAAAATCATCGAATTTAGCAATATTTTGACGTTTATCATCCCCTTTTCCTTGATGTGATTTAAACAAAATATCATCGAATTAGGCAATATTTTGCCGTTTTCCACGTTTTTGTGAATTTTCAGCCTATTGGTATTAATTCATATATATACGATAAAAATGATGCAAACACATAATTGATTAGATGATAACCTTAAATACTTCATTTTCAATCATCTATTTGTTTCTCGTTAAAATACTGAGTAAGATATTGAAAAGGGAAGAAATTCGGTTTTTATTGCATATATCGACGTTTCAGCCGGATTAGAGCGGTTTTACGTGTACATCTTCCCTCAGTAATATAAACGGAAAATCAAGAACATTTTAGTCAATTCTAATGAAAACACATTGTTTTTTTATCATTTGTATTGGAAACAACATTGTCATATGTCTTTTCTTGGATCTAAATAATACGAAACCTCGCTCAACGATTTGAAGTTAAATCCTCAAATTTGGTAAAATAGTGACGTTTTCATGTTAATCATGTAGTTTGATATTACGTAAATATATTCATTTTTACCAATATTTCGATACTATTTCATGTAGTATTACGATATGTGATTTGGCCTACAAATCTCAGAATTTCGCATAATATTGCATTTTAAGCAAGTTTTCTTGCATTTTGTTTCGTACGAAAAATCATCGAATTTAGCAATATTTTGACGTTTATCATCCCCTTTTCCTTGATGTGATTTAAACAAAATATCATCGAATTAGGCAATATTTTGCCGTTTTCCACGTTTTTGTGAATTTTCAGTCTATTGGTATTAATTCATATATATACGATAAAAATGATGCAAACACATAATTGATTAGATGATAACCTTAAATACTTCATTTTCAATCATCTATTTGTTTCTCGTTAAAATACTGAGTAAGATATTGAAAAGGAGAGAAGTTCGGTTTTTATTGCATATAGCGACGTTTCAGCCGGATTAGAGCGGTTTTACGTGTACATCTTTTCTCAGTAATATAAACGGAAAATCAAGAACATTTTAGTCAATTCTAATGAAAAAACATTGTTTTTTTTATCATTTGTATTGGAAACAACATTGTCATATGTCTTTTATTGGATCTAAATAATACGAAACCTCGCTCAATGATTTGAAGTTAAAATCCACAAACATGGTAAAATAGTGACTTTTTCATGATAATCATGTAGTTTGATATTACGTAAATATACTCATTTTTACCAATATTTCGATACTATTTCATGTAGTATTACGATATGTGATTTGGCCTTCAAATCTCAGAATTTCGCATAATATTGCATTTTAAGCAAGTTTTCTTGCATTTTGTTTCGTACGAAAAATCATCGAATTTAGCAATATTTTGACGTTTATCATCCCCTTCTCCTTTATGTGATTTAAACAAAATATCATCGAATTAGGCAATATTTTGCCGTTTTCCACGTTTTTGTGAATTTTCAGTTTATGGGTATTAATTCATTATATATACGATAAAAATGATGCAAACACATAATTGATTAGATAATAACCTTAAATACTTCATTTTCAATCATCTATTTGTTTCTCGTTAAAATACTGAGTAAGATATTGAAAGGGGGAGAAGTTCGGTTTTTATTGCATATATCGACGTTTCAGCCGGATTAGAGCGGTTTTACGTGTACATCTTCCCTCCGTAATGTAAACTAAAAATCAAGAACATTTTAGTTAATTCTAATGAAAACACATTGTTTTTTATCATTTGTATTGGAAACAACATTGTCATATGCCTTTTCTTGGATCGAAATAATACGAAACCTCGCTCAATGATTTGAAGTTAAAATCCTCAAACATGGTAAAATAGTGACTTTTTCACGTTAATCATATATATTACGTAAATATACTCATTTTTACCAATATTTCGATACTATTTCATGTAGTATTACGATATGTGATTTGGCCTTCAAATCTCAGAATTTCGCATAATATTGCATTTTAAGCAAGTTTTCCTGCATTTTGTTTCGTACGAAAAATCATCGAATTTAGCAATATTTTGACGTTTATCATCCCCTTTTCCTTTATGTGATTTAAACAAAATATCATCGAATTAGGCAATATTTTGCCGTTTTCCACGTTTTTGTGAATTTTTAGTCTATGGGTATTAATTCATATATATATACGATAAAAGTGATGCAAACACATAATTGATTAGATGATAACCTTAAATACTTCATTTTCAATCATCTATTTGTTTCTCGTTAAAACACTGAGGAAGATATTGAAAAGGGGAGAAATTCGGTTTTTATTGCATATATCGACGTTTCAGCCGGATTAGAGCGGTTTTACGTGTACATCTTCCCTCCGTAATATAAACTAAAAATCAAGAACATTTTAGTTAATTCTAATGAAAATACATTGTTTTTTTATCATTTGTATTGGAAACAACATTGTCATATGTCTTTTCTTGGATCTAAATAATACGAAACCTCGCTCAATGATTTGAAGTTAAAATCCTCAAATATGGTAAAATAGTGACTTTTTTACACGTTAATCATGTAGTTTGATATTACGTAAATATATTCATTTTTATCAATATTTTGATACTATTTCATGTAGTATTACGATATGTGATTTGGCCTTCAAATCTCAGAATTTCGCATAATATTGCATTTTAAGCAAGTTTTCTTGCATTTTGTTTCGTACGAAAAATCATCAAATTTAGCAATATTTTGACGTTTATCATCCCCTTTTCCTTTATGTGATTTAAACAAAATATCACCGAATTAGGCAATATTTTGCCGTTTTTCCACGTTTTTGTGAATTTTCAGTTTATGGGTATTAATTCATTATATATACGATAAAAATGATGCAAACACATAATTGATTAGATAATAACCTTAAATACTTCATTTTCAATCATCTATTTGTTTCTCGTTAAAATACTGAGTAAGATATTGAAAGGGGGAGAAGTTCGGTTTTTATTGCATATATCGACGTTTCAGCCGGATTAGAGCGGTTTTCGTGTACATCTTCCCTCCGTAATATAAACGAAAAATCAAGAACATTTTAGTCAATTCTAATGAAAACACATTGTTTTTTATCATTTGTATTGGAAACAACATTGTCATATGTCTTTTCTTGGATCGAAATAATACGAAACCTCGCTCAATGATTTGAAGTTAAAATCCTCAAATTTGGTAAAAGTGACTTTTCACGTTAATCATGTAGTTTGATATTACGTAAATATATTCATTTTTACCAATATTTCGATACTATTTCATGTAGTATCACGATACGTGATTTGGCCTTCAAATCACAGAATTTCGCATAATATTGCATTTTAAGCAAGTTTTCTTGCATTTTGTTTCGTACGAAAAATCATCGAATTTAGCAATATTTTGACGTTTATCATCCCCTTCTCCTTGATGTGATTTAAACAAAATATCATCGAATTAGGCAATATTTTGCCGTTTTTCCACGTTTTTGTGAATTTTCAGTTCATGGGTTCATTGTAAATACGATAAAAATGATGCAAACACATAATTGATTAGATAATAACCTTAAATACTTCATTTTCAATCATCTATTTGTTTCTCGTTAAAATACTGAGTAAGATATTGAAAGGGGGAGAAGTTCGGTTTTTATTGCATATATCGACGTTTCAGCCGGATTAGAGCGGTTTTCGTGTACATCTTCCCTCCGTAATATAAACGAAAAATCAAGAACATTTTAGTCAATTCTAATGAAAACACATTGTTTTTTATCATTTGTATTGGAAACAACATTGTCATATGTCTTTTCTTGGATCGAAATAATACGAAACCTCGCTCAATGATTTGAAGTTAAAATCCTCAAATTTGGTAAAAGTGACTTTTCACGTTAATCATGTAGTTTGATATTACGTAAATATATTCATTTTTACCAATATTTCGATACTATTTCATGTAGTATTACGATATGTGATTTGGCCTTCAAATCTCAGAATTTCGCACAATATTGCATTTTAAGCAAGTTTTCCTGCATTTTGTTTCGTACGAAAAATCATCGAATTTAGCAATATTTTGACGTTTATCATCCCCTTTTCCTTTATGTGATTTAAACAAAATATCATCGAATTAGGCAATATTTTGCCGTTTTCCACGTTTTTGTGAATTTTCAGTCTATGGGTATTAATTCATATATATACGATAAAAGTGATGCAAACACATAATTGATTAGATGATAACCTTAAATACTTCATTTTCAATCATCTATTTGTTTCTCGTTAAAATACTGAGTAAGATATTGAAAGGGGGAGAAGTTCGGTTTTTATTGCATATATCGACGTTTCAGCCGGATTAGAGCGGTTTTACGTGTACATCTTCCCTCCGTAATATAAACTAAAAATCAAGAACATTTTAGTTAATTCTAATGAAAATACATTGTTTTTTTTATCATTTGTATTGGAAACAACATTGTCATATGTCTTTTCTTGGATCTAAATAGTACGAAACCTCGCTCAATGATTTGAAGTTAAAATCCTCAAATATGGTAAAATAGTGACTTTTTTACACGTTAATCATGAGTTTGATATTACGTAAATATATTCATTTTTACCAATATTTCGATACTATTTCATGTAGTATTACGATATGTGATTTGGCCTTCAAATCTCAGAATTTCGCATAATATTGCATTTTAAGCAAGTTTTCTTGCATTTTGTTTCGTACGAAAAATCATCGAATTTAGCAATATTTTGACGTTTATCATCCCCTTTTCCTTGATGTGATTTAAACAAAATATCATCGAATTAGGCAATATTTTGCCGTTTTCCACGTTTTTGTGAATTTTCAGCCTATTGGTATTAATTCATATATATACGATAAAAATGATGCAAACACATAATTGATTAGATGATAACCTTAAATACTTCATTTTCAATCATCTATTTGTTTCTCGTTAAAATACTGAGTAAGATATTGAAAAGGGGAGAAATTCGGTTTTTATTGCATATATCGACGTTTCAGCCGGATTAGAGCGGTTTTACGTGTACATCTTCCCTCAGTAATATAAACGGAAAACCAGGAACATTTTAGTCAATTCTAATGAAAACACATTGTTTTTTTATCATTTGTATTGGAAACAACATTGTCATATGTCTTTTCTTGGATCTAAATAATACGAAACCTCGCTCAATGATTTGGAGTTAAAATCCTCAAATTTGGTAAAATAGTGACGTTTTCATGTTAATCATGTAGTTTAATATTACGTAAATATATTCATTTTTACCAATATTTCGATACTATTTCATGTAGTATTACGATATGTGATTTGGCCTTCAAATCTCAGAATTTCGCATAATATTGCATTTTAAGCAAGTTTTCTTGCATTTTGTTTCGTACGAAAAATCATCGAATTTAGCAATATTTTGACGTTTATCATCCCCTTCTCCTTTATGTGATTTAAACAAAATATCATCGAATTAGGCAATATTTTGCCGTTTTTCCACGTTTTTGTGAATTTTCAGTTTATGGGTATTAATTCATTATATATACGATAAAAATGATGCAAACACATAATTGATTAGATAATACCCTTAAATACTTCATTTTCAATCATCTATTTGTTTCTCGTTAAAATACTGAGTAAGATATTGAAAGGGGGAGAAGTTCGGTTTTTATTGCATATATCGACGTTTCAGCCGGATTAGAGCGGTTTTACGTGTACATCTTCCCTCCGTAATATAAACGAAAAATCAAGAACATTTTAGTTAATTCTAATGAAAACACATTGTTTTTTATCATTTGTATTGGAAACAACATTGTCATATGTCTTTTCTTGGATCTAAATAATACGAAACCTCGATCAATGATTTGAAGTTAAAATCCTCAAACATGGTAAAATAGTGACTTTTTCACGTTAATCATATATATTACGTAAATATACTCATTTTTACCAATTTTTCGATACTATTTCATGTAGTATTACGATATGTGATTTGGCCTTCAAATCTCAGAATTTCGCATAATATTGCATTTTAAGCAAGTTTTCCTGCATTTTGTTTCGTACGAAAAATCATCGAATTTAGCAATATTTTGACGTTTATCATCCCCTTTTCCTTTATGTGATTTAAACAAAATATCATCGAATTAGGCAATATTTTGCCGTTTTCCACGTTTTTGTGAATTTTTAGTCTATGGGTATTAATTCATATATATATACGATAAAAGTGATGCAAACACATAATTGATTAGATGATAACCTTAAATACTTCATTTTCAATCATCTATTTGTTTCTCGTTAAAACACTGAGGAAGATATTGAAAAGGGGAGAAGTTCGGTTTTTATTGCATATATCGACGTTTCAGCCGGATTAGAGCGGTTTTACGTGTACATCTTCCCTCCGTAATATAAACTAAAAATCAAGAACATTTTAGTTAATTCTAATGAAAATACATTGTTTTTTTATCATTTGTATTGGAAACAACATTGTCATATGTCTTTTCTTGGATCTAAATAATACGAAACCTCGCTCAATGATTTGAAGTTAAAATCCTCAAATATGGTAAAATAGTGACATTTTTACACGTTAATCATGTAGTTTGATATTACGTAAATATATTCATTTTTACCAATATTTCGATACTATTTCATGTAGTATTACGATATGTGATTTGGCCTTCAAATCTCAGAATTTCGCATAATATTGCATTTTAAGCAAGTTTTCTTGCATTTTGTTTCGTACGAAAAATCATCGAATTTAGCAATATTTTGACTTTTATCATCCCCTTTTCCTTTATGTGATTTAAACAAAATATCGTCGAATTAGGCAATATTTTGCCGTTTTTCCACGTTTTTGTGAATTTTCAGTTTATGGGTATTAATTCATTATATATACAATAAAAATGATGCAAACACATAATTGATTAAATAATAACCTTAAATACTTCATTTTCAATCATCTATTTGTTTCTCGTTAAAATACTGAGTAAGATATTGAAAGGGGGAGAAGTTCGGTTTTTATTGCATATATCGACGTTTCAGCCGGATTAGAGTGGTTTTACGTGTACATTTTCCCTCCGTAATATAAACGGGAAATCAAGAACATTTTAGTTAATTCTAATGAAAACACATTGTTTTTTTATCATTTGTATTGGAAACAACATTGTCATATGTCTTTTCTTGGATCTAAATAATACGAAACCTCGCTCAATGATTTGAATTTAAAATCCACAAACATGGTAAAATAGTGACTTTTTCATGTTAATCATGTAGTTTGATATTACGTAAATATACTCATTTTTACCAATATTTCGATACTATTTCATGTAGTATTACGATATGTGATTTGGCCTTCAAATCTCAGAATTTCGCATAATATTGCATTTTAAGCAAGTTTTCTTGCATTTTGTTTCGTACGAAAAATCATCGAATTTAGCAATATTTTGACGTTTATCATCCCCTTCTCCTTTATGTGATTTAAACAAAATATCATCGAATTAGGCAATATTTTGCCGTTTTTCCACGTTTTTGTGAATTTTCAGTTTATGGGTATTAATTCATTATATATACGATAAAAATGATGCAAACACATAATTGATTAGATAATAACCTTAAATACTTCATTTTCAATCATCTATTTGTTTCTCGTTAAAATACTGAGTAAGATATTGAAAGGGGGAGAAGTTCGGTTTTTATTGCATATATCGACGTTTCAGCCGGATTAGAGCGGTTTTACGTGTACATCTTCCCTCCGTAATATAAACTAAAAATCAAGAACATTTTAGTTAATTCTAATGAAAATACATTGTTTTTTTATCATTTGTATTGGAAACAACATTGTCATATGTCTTTTCTTGGATCTAAATAATACGAAACCTCGCTCAATGATTTGAAGTTAAAATCCTCAAATATGGTAAAATAGTGACTTTTTTACACGTTAATCATGTAGTTTGATATTACGTAAATATATTCATTTTTACCAATATTTTGATACTATTTCATGTAGTATTACGATATGTGATTTGGCCTTCAAATCTCAGAATTTCGCATAATATTGCATTTTAAGCAAGTTTTCTTGCA